>NW_027315834.1:17610023-17747523 GCF_026437365.1 Eucyclogobius newberryi | reverse complement strand
GGCAGTGGTCACAATGACAACTGTTGGGTACGGTGACATGCGTCCTGTGACGGTCGGGGGAAAAATAGTGGGATCTTTATGCGCCATTGCAGGTGTACTCACTATTGCTCTCCCGGTGCCTGTCATTGTGTCCAACTTCAACTACTTTTACCACCGAGAGACGGACCAGGACCAGTCCTCACTGAAGGATGAGCCCAACAGTGGCAGGAACAGTCCCGAACTCAAGCGCAAAGGCAGCAAATCCTCCAACAAGTCTCAGGATGTGGAGAACAATGATGCGTCCGCTTCAGTGGAAAAGGCAAACATCAAAGCGAACAGCAGTATGGATTTCAAACGTTCCCTTTACGCGTTTTGTTTGGACACACGGGAAACGGACCTGTAGCCCCAAACTAATTATGTACAATCTCACTGTTGGGCACTTTGCACACCCCATCAGGAGATGCTCACATATTAGTGTTTATCTTTAGAAAATTAAGGAGTATGTTTTTATCAAGCACACTTTATGGGGAGGGCAATATAAGAGACACTACAACAGGACCTTGTTGGAACCTTTTAAACCATAAACGTTTTTATTCAGGAAAACAAAGGCATGCACATTACTTGATGGACTGCAAGGACATATATTGTATATAATATAGGATATAGCTATTTTATCAGTGGTTAACAAATCCTCATTGTTTAAGAACTGCCTTGAAGTAAAATCGTAAAGTCTATATTTTTCAAATGCAAATATCTCTTTCCTCTTGGTCTACGGATGATGGGTCTAACAAGGAGGGAGCCTTGCACTTTTCAGCCAAGAAAATTGCGTTTTTTACTAAAAACAGTAAACCACCTATGGGAATGATAAAGCCAAGGAAGAGGACAGCACTGAGACCATCTGGAGTGATCACGCAACACTTGCACCAGGTCAGTGCTGAAACAAATGCATTGTGTGAGAAGAGAGTTGTGCAGGGGTTTGTAGGGAGAGGAGCTGTCCTTTCAGCACCACCAGTGTTCAGACTGCTACTACCACGACCACAGTATATAAAACTACTATGGGATAAGTGGTGGTAGCATATGCCTATATTTTATTTCAGCTATTTGTGGAAGTTGATTTGACATTTAAGTGTCGTTAGGTTAAGAGGCTCTATTTACTCTGTGTAGTTTAGTGTGACCAGACTGAAGTGGTTGCCTGTTAATCCTTCTCATTTTCAACACAGGACACCCTGAGTAAATGCTAAAAAAAATTATCAATCTTTGGTGACTTAATATTGGTTTGCTCATTTAGTTTTCTTGCGCCCTGGTTTTTGCTTCCTGTCGTGTAACTGGTTTGATTCCATACAAATGAAAAACAGCTTTCATTTGCACAAGAAATCACCGTAATAATTGAGCCTGTCTATGTCAGAGCTGTAGGACAACATTAACCTACTGCCAACAGAGCATCATCTGGGTGCATTCAACCGAGCTCCAATGTATGTCGTTAGTCCACATCTTCAATTAGTTTTATGTGATTTAACCTGGTAATTACAGCCTGCACTCTTGTGTATGCAGATTTCTGAAAACTGGCATCTGAGAATTGTTAAACAAAATGACAAGACAAAGATACAGTTTTGAATACAACAAAACAGCAATGTATACCAATATTTTACAGCCTAAACAATATAATATTAGGAAAATGTATTGCTAAATTCAGGAAAATATTATCTGATCATGTGTTCTGTTTTAATAATTTCTATGAAACTGCAAAATGGCAAAATTAGGTTTGATGATCTATATTGCGATGATCCGAGCAATGATCTACTAAACACAACAATCCTCGTGGAACTTTACATTGTTACTGCAGATACAAATATTATACTTCATATAATGCCATAAACAACACGTTATTCCATATAGCAACACCACCCTAATTACTTACATCTCAAACACAAAGTGAAGGCTATTCAAGATTAATTATTTACTGACATTAATGCTTATTCACATTCTCTCCATTATCTCTGTTATCTGAAAAATTACAATAGCTTGATAACACATCAATGACCCAGATCAAATATGTCTGCCCGTGAGCGCAGTACTTGCCAACATATTCTGGCCCACCCCAGGCAGCTATTTAATCTGCTGCACCATCCGCCACTCTGAGTTCACAATTAGGGGAAGCCCTCGGCTACAAATGGGACAAAAATAACCAGGATGACAAAACCAAACACAGAAGAAAACAGAACTTGAATTACTAAATATTTAACTGACCCTTTTTGATCAATCATCTTTTTGGTGTATAGTGCAGCCAATTTTTTTGCACAGGCTGATTCAATCAATCGAATTGATTTCATAAGCAGGGATATTATAATACATACATTATGTTTAATGCAAAACACATGTATTATAACATCACTGCTTCTGAAACACGTTGAATTGATCAAATACACATGCATTTATTCAACAAGAAAATAAACATTGAAATAAGATAAATTAATGAAGGAAACTTAATTGCCCAGGAATGACTCCACTGGATATACAGTTTACAACCTGCAGAGATGATGTACCCAACAACATGTGACACACTTTGTGAAAGAAACACCTTATTTATGTTTTTATATTGCCTTATGGCCATTATATCATTAGAATATTACATTTTTCAGGGATGAGAAAGCATGACCTGTCTTTTCTTGTTCCTCATAGTGGGACTGGAGGATGTAACTCAAAGTTGGGCAAGCTATGTTAACATAGGTTGAAGATTGGAGCTCAATTATGACAAAAATAAACATAGCTGACATTTTGATTGACACATAATTTCAATCGTTATTAAAAGCAACCTGCAACATATTCCAAAACTCAATTTTCATAATCTCATTATTAATGGCTCATGCTCATGCAGAAAGTAATGGATCTGCTGTGGAACCAATTATACCACTGCTATAAAATCCACCAAAAATGATTAGTTCAGTCCAAACATGGCTGACAAACTGTGACGTGGAGGGAGGGGAGGGCATGAGGTGGCCACACTGCTCTCGGAACAAGGCGAACAGTGTAGTGAAGTTACATAAGTGTACATGTTTCCCCCTCTTCTTCAAAGATCTGAAATTAGATTCACACTCACAATTGTACCTCCAGTTCACACAGTGACATTGTTCAGATTTTAAATCAAGGTGTTAACTTAAGTCAACCTGACAAAATGTACTTGCTGTACTTTTGATGGCTTTATTTTTCTTGGGGAAATTCATGTTAATATTTATGTTCTGTGGGTTGTAAAAAAAATATCCAAACAATTCAAAATAATGAATACTCCCTTTGGAGACACCGATGGTAACAGAACCCTGTTGTGTGTTTCACACTTATAATTCAGGGACTAAACACAGCTGTTTGTGTGCTTCTAGGTCATATGTGAAACGTGTTATAGTAGACAGAACATTGGTGGATATTCACATATAGCATTAATTAGGCAAAACAACAAGGTAATGATGGCGACTAATTAGAGAGAAAAAACATATTGCATGCACAGATGAATGACTGTATCTGTGTCAGTGTTTCTGCCAAAAGGTCCATGCGATGCTGCTAAATCCTGAATGAATCACCTTTTAACCCTCAAAGATTAACGCATTCCCATTATACTTGTAAAGCTCCATATTTGTTTAAGTGCACACATATATATATAGGCCTATATAGACTTTGTACTGTGTTTTATTGCCAGTAACTGTCCTTTTATCGTGTTATTGCCATGTTATGTTTTACGTAAAAGCCCAACTATGGACAGCCATTGAGAATCAGCTTCAGTTAAAATGTGAGTGTGTGACATTGTTCAAAACTCTTGAAAGTCAATTTAGCATATTATGTCTCTGAATGAATGAACCGGTTTAAGAAAAGTGAGGGGGAAACAAACAAACAAACAAACAAACAAACAAACAAACACACAAACAAACACACAAACAAACAAACAAACACACAAACAAACAAACAAACAAACAAACTAGTCAAAACAAACTAACAAATCAAAACAAACTAACAAAAAACATAATAAGCGGTGAAACTTTTGATCTTCAGTCAACCATGGCACAAATAAAACAATGAAACAGATAGAAAACCACTCCAGAACCCCAGTTTGATTTTAGATGCAGGGTAAAAGGTAGGCGCTGATGCAGTTTCACTTTTGTCTTGACACTCCCCTGAATATTTCCCTATACACACCAGAGTGTGTGCTCCAGGAAAGTCTTTTGAAAGACTGACCATAGTCAATCTCACTGTAGTGTCACACAAGACTTAAAAGATTCAGTAACTCTTTTCCTTTACTCTGCTTTTCAGTAACATTGGTTTGGTCTGAGGAGTGTAACGATGTTCTAATATGACCGTAGTTCAAACTCATTAAATCAATATCTCGCTTGTGTCATTATATTTGGCGTGAAGGAAACAGAGGAGCATGCACTTGCACATGCACTTGCACATGCATTTGTTTTTAGGCGTAGGCTCAAGGTCTGTGACATGGAAATGTAAGACTCAGATGATCTTATATAACCTAACTGTTTTGCCGCTGAGGAAAGCAGTTATCTGGAAATGTAAAGGGTTGATAAAATGTTTGCAAACTGGGCAGAGAACATAGGTCCAAGATTAGGTCCACCTTGCTTCCCGGACACATTCTCCAGCTGTCTGTGGTCATAAGGTCCAGCTCACTGTCCTCTGACTCTTCCACCTATAGGCCTCATAATCATTTCAGCAAGTTTTCCTTATCTTTCCAGACTGATAGAAATCTTGAGAAAGATTGATGTCTGAAAACTTTAGAGAATTTAAGAATGCAGAGGCTTCATAGGTGTCAAAAGGAGCAGGCCTTGACATTGGCAGTGGTGTATGTAGGTGCAGTGGATGCCTTTGGTGCTGCTGCTCAAGAGGCAGATGATGCAGAAATGATGGCACTGAGCGTTCATGTGGAAGCGTTGCATTCAGTCCCTCTGGTTAGATAACCTTCCTCTCAAGCCTCTTTGTTGCCTTATTTTCTGCTTATATGATTTTTTTCTTTGCTCCCAGATGCCACTGCTTACATTAGCCCAATACCTTCTTCTTTCTTATTCAGTTCTTTTCAGACGTTGAAATGATAAATCTTGACCTCTTCACTTAAAAGTCTTGTTCACTCTCCTTTCATAGTGCTTGCTGTCACTTCTCGTTTGCAGAACTAGTATACATCACACTATTTACAGATTGTAGGTTACATGTGATCATAATTTCAGATAATATATAACTATCAGTAAATGTTTAATGGTGGTTTAACGTCTCCTAAATCCTTCATCACCAAGAGAAAAGCACCTGTAAACTCCTGTAAACAGAGCAGTGTCAATGTGTTTCCTCCGAAGGGACGAATCGTGCATTTTTTCTGTCAATCTGATGGACCAGTCTGTAATTTGAAAAACGGTACTGTGAGTTGAGAGACAAATTGTTGTGAGGTTGCATCTAAGTGTGGTTCCATACTGAAAATAACATTTAATATTCCAGAAACTATTTCATGTGTAATCTTAACTGAGTCTTGTTTTGCAAGGACAATGTACTGAGATTATACGCCAAATTATAACTAAACGGCTCTTTTCTCTACAGTATTTGGTTACAGGAACACATTATACAATGCAATAATACATCAAGTAAAAACTAACGACCAACATCACTGACACATCATCACACGTGTACATTATACAACCACAAACAAGTATCAGTAAATGCATTATTTTGCAATGAACACCTTGTCAAAGCCTGATCTCATCTGATCTTGGAAGCTAAGAAGGATTGGGCCTGGTTTGCACTGGGATGAGAGACCTGGGAATACCACAGTGGGGCAGTAGTGGCTTAGAGTAAACTGTTGTTGTGTCTTTAGGCAAGACACTTCACCCACCTAGTCTAGTGAGTGACATGGGCCAATGTCGCAGATTGGATCATCCAACAAGGCAGTTGTGACTACAAAAGTAGCTTCCCACTGAGTACGAAGTGAAAGAATAATGCAATTGAGAGTGAAGGGTGTCACGAAAGGTGCTATTATTATTATTATTGTTATTATTCATTCATTCATTTTCTACCGCTTGTTCTCTTTCGGGGTTGCAGGTGACTGGAGCCTATCTCCGTGATTTTGGGCCTTAGGCGGGGTACACCCTGGACAGTGGCCAACTCGTCGCAGGGCCAACACAGAGACATAGACATTACAGCCAGCCATTCACTCTCTAGGGCCAATTTAGAATTACCAATTTTGCCTAACACATGCATGTCTTTGGACACCCCCTAACGCACTCGTCATGCACGTCACATGCATACTAATTATTAGAGGGAAAATCAAACTATTGGCAAAGCCTGTGGGAAAGTGCACGCATTTTCAGCGTTCCGATCAAAACAGCCAGTGACACCAATACCATATTTCTTTCACCGTAGCCGTGGTGATTATAGAGACCTCCCATGTTATTTCAATGGGAAAATTGCAAGATTCCTGGAATTTCCACATGTGTACACTTAACACTTTTACAAACTTCTCCTTAGGCAATAGCTGTACATTTGATGAAGATCATCTTGAGTGGTTCTCTGCCACTACAGTCTCTGTGTGGAAGAGCGGCAAATTTGGCCCTATTTTTTTTTTTTCAAAATGGCCATATGTATGGGTAGCAAAAACATTTGCACAAAATTTGGCATCCAGATCAAAAAAGTTAAGACCCATGACAGAAACTCCCAATGTTATATCTAAAATCACTAAAAATCTGCAGGTAGTTGACCCTTCATACTTCACAAAGGTCTCCTTGGGTGTTTGCCCAAACAAGGTCAAATTTAGTGACACGTGCTAGTTCTATTAAATCAATTATTCCCATCATAGCACTTGGAATTAAAGTACTTTTTTGGTCAACACAGAAGCCCATTTAGCCAAGTTTAACTAATTTGTCCATGATCAAGTACAAATGTCATTTTCCCTTTGTCTAATATTTGCTACAATGTACATATTAATTTATTGATTTTTCTCTCTTCACTTATCATTTTCCGTGTTAGGAATTTCACATTTGTTATTCACACTTTCACATTTTGCAAAACTGTTGCTTTCATCAACTGGCTACAGCAGCTTCCACTCCAACCAACTTGTCCCATGGGAAATGAATGCTACAAAATTATTATCAGGAAGTTAATCAACAAGCAAGGCACAACATTAGAACAATAACGCTACCATATTTGTTGACATAATAACACTAGTTGTTAATATTAACACTAGTTGTTTAGCAAAGATGAAGACGCCACAGTTATTGTGATGCCATGTACAACATACTATAAAGGATCAAATTGGTGGTACATGATTCTGCAAAAATAAGCTCAACTGAAACAGCTTAGAGAATCTCTTTTCTGAAGGGAACAGATTTCAGCCTCAGTCATATAATTATATTACTACAGAACTAAAGAAAGACAAGGTGGCATGTGGTCAGGGCATTCAAGGCAAGCAGTGATTGACCAATGAAATCCAAAATGGCTGTGTCATATTTATCATTTGTCTAAGGACAGGGGATGCTGGGACAGTCCCTATGTACATTGTTTAATCTGTTCTCATTGTCGCCCTCCAAGGCAACCGCTGTTGTGATTTCGGCCGTTACAAAAATAAATGGAATGGAATTTAATTGAAATTGTTCCAAAAGATATCCAAATAGGCACATTTTCTCCTCACTTCTGCCTCCTGAACCTTGGCTAGAAGTCACGGTGTGTTTTAGTGGCCTCTACAGTCCTTTGATTGATACTGCAGGCCAGGAATCTTCATTGTTCATCCCTCACCTTGTACAGAGGCCCATTCATGTTCCACTTACTAACATGTGCTGAGACTATTGAGTCCATTCAGCTTCTGTATTTGACATGGCAGTTTAGCATAGTAAGTAAATTCACTGCAATCTACAGTCTACGCTGATGTGGGATACAACAACCATTACATTACAGTTTACATTACATAAATACTGTAGTAGTACTGAGATTGTGTGTTATTGAATCAATTGATTTGTTTATGTTTTAAGACTTATCTCCAGATCTTTATTATGACTATAGCTACTATAGCTACAGTAGCATTGAATACATTCTACCAACAGAGAGGTTGCAGAACATAAATTAGAGGGAATAACCTGGAAGGATTCTCAAACAGTCCACGCAGAGAGAGTCTGATAACTTAAATGGTGCTGCATGTCACTATAGGAGCATGTACAGTTTTTCTGGTTCTTAATCAAAGTGCCAGAGAGAGGCCTACAGCATCATGACAGACCTGATATGCAATTATTTAAAAATCAGGACAAACTGTCCAATTTAATTTGCTGTTTTTGTGTGTAGATGAACACTGACACATATAATTTGACCCTGAAGTGTGATGCTGATGATGCCCTTGAGAAGCGCTGCTGTCCGTCCACATTTGTGATTTCAGCTGTGGTTGTCTACATCAGGGCATGTGTTGTAAAAACTCTCGCCCAAACCCTCTCCTAATGTTTTCACATTTTGTTCGTACACACGAACGAAGAGATAATCATAATGCCACATATGTGTTCAGTGACTTTTGATGTAGTGGGCTGTTTGTTGGGCTTTAAACAGGGAATGTCCTGTTGGTGGTGTGGTGTTGTTATGCACAAATGAGGGGCAGTGCGTCACACACACCTCTGTTTTTCTCTCATTATTCAGCTCCATGTGCATATTCTGCTCCATGTGCCACATCACTTATGCATGAACTCACATATTTAATTACTGCGTAATAATTTCACCATGTCTAACCCCAGATATAAATAGTTTAAATATGACTGTCTTTGTGGCTGAACTGCTGATGCTAAAGGGTCATGTGGCATTTGGTCAATGACTCCCACTGGACAGTCATCACAGCTTCGACTGACTTTATCACTGTTAACTAGACACATCAAACCAGCCCTCAGGCAAATCACTGTTTACACACATTTATTTGTGTATAACATATGTCAACTGTGAGGCACATCTGTTAACGCGGCTATACCTTTGGGACAAAGGCTGACCTCTGCGGATCGAGCCAGGGCCCATTTCTGGAGATACAGAGGCCCTGACGCTCAATCTTTCAGATTGTGGATTGTATTTTCTTTGCTTGGACATTTGCTTATTGGCTTTCGGCAGCATCAATGTGATGCCAATGTGTATTAAATGTGAAACAGATATCATTTTTTTTAATCAAAACTTCATAGTTGCAGCCACACTTCAGTCATTCTACACACTATCTTGCTTTATCATCTATATCGCTTTTGTATAGTCTTTCCTATTAGAGTGTAAAACCATTGAATATTTATATTTAATAAGGCAAGGCAAGTTTATTTGTAGAGCACAATTTATACACAAGGCAATTCAAAGTGCTTTACACAACAGGAAACACAAAGACATGACAGAAACAGTTCAAGACAGTAAAGAGAAGAGTGCAAATAAAATAATCTCAGTCATATGCACAGCTCAACAAAAACATTTTTAGCTTAAATTTGAACATTATCAGAGTAGAAGTCTGTCTCACTTCTTTAGGAAGACTGTTCCAGATTTTAGCTGCATAAAACTGAAATTCTCCATGTTTAGTCCTGACTCTGGCACCAGCAGGAGGCCGGTCCATGTTTAGTCCTGACTCTGGCACCAGGAGGAGGCCGGTCCACGTTTAGTCCTGACTCTGGGCACCAGCAGGAGGCCGGCCCCTGTTTAGTCCTGACTCTGGCACCAAGAGGAGGCCGGTCCATGTTTAGTCCTGACTCTGGCACCAGCAGGAGGCCGGTCCATGTTTAGTCCTGACTCTGGCACCAGCAGGAGGCCGGTCCATGTTTAGTCCTGACTCTGGCACCAGCAGGAGGCCGGTCCATGTTTAGTCCTGACTCTGGGCACCAGCAGGAGGCCGGCCCCTGTTTAGTCCTGACTCTGGGCACCAGCAGGAGGCCGGTCCCTGAGGTCCTCAGAGTCCGAGATGGTTCATATGTCACTAACATATCCAAGATGTACTTTGGTGCTAGGCCATGGAGAGACTTGTACACAAGCGGAGCTGCTTTAAAGTCTATTCTCTGAGCCACAGGAGCCAGTGCAGAGACCTGAGAACAGGACTAATGTGATGGTACTTCCTGGTTCTAGTCAGGACCCGAGCAGCAGCGTTCTGGATGTACTGCAGCTGTTTTACAGCTCGTTTGGAGAGGCCAGTTACAGTAGTCTAATCTACTGGAGACAAACGCATGGATAAGTCTCTCCAAATCTGGTTTAGACACTAAAAGCTGCTGATCTTATTGATTTAACGTGGCTGTCAAAGTTCACGTCTGAGTCCATTATTACCCCCAGATTTTCTAACTTGATTTGCGACTCTGGAGGTTAGCCTCTGAACACAAACTGGATTTTCTGTGTTGGTTCTCTGTGAGTTAATGTTGTGAGCTTTAACAGTGTGTGACTTAGTTGAACATATAAACCTGAGAGTTGCGCTGCTCATCAGCTCTTCTCACTTGTGTCTGGGTGAGAGAGCGGGTGTGAAGTCGTGGGATGTTGCCGGCAAACCGTGCTGAATGTTCTTTCATTCATTTCACTCAGCGAGACTGAGGACAGGACTCAAGCACTACAACGGGTGAAATGTGAAGAAACATTTTACAAACTTTACAAAGTCCATTGAGGTTTATGTAAGCCTCAGACATGTTACTTTACTGATGTCATATCTCGATTCAAAAGGAATGCAAAATGTCGCTAATCTGGTTGTTTTCATGATTATTTTTTTGCGAATACCATTGCTCTGAGGATATGGTAGCTTTAGAAAAGCTCACACTAACCAACTACATAAAGACTAGCTGGAGTTTATAAGTTACGGTAATAGCTGTTGGGCATTTCACCAGAGCATATCACGGTTAGATTTCACATAAAATCCTTTCCATGTAAAATGCAGCCAAGGATTATAAATGCTGGGCGTGAAAACAGATTTGGATAGGGTCAATTTTGTATTAGTCCATCCAGATTTAGGTGATGTTAGTGTGTGCTTAGAGCTGAAATGAGTGTGTATACTTTTAAAACTTTGACCTTTAGTGTAAATGTTCTCAAAAACACTCAAGTTAAGTCTTGCAGGCAACAGTGGCTCTGCTCTCACTGAAATGAAGCCATGCTGCTGCTGGATTTGCAATGGCGCTTATCAAGTCCATAATGCTGCACAACGGCACTGCCCCACCCTCATTTGCCAAAGATCAGAGAGAGTGTAACAGATCTTTGTATATCTGCACACATAGGTGTTAAGTTTTATAGAAGCGGACCTGACATTTGGACAACCTCACTTTATGGAAGTGTACGTCGGTCTTCCCAGGGCTGCGGTGGCTATTAAATATGTGACTGACGAGTGAATGAATAACTATGCAAGTCCTTTTAAAAGCTTGAAATATTATGATTATCATAATCCAATCCAACTTTATTTATATAGCACATTTTACCAACACAAAGTCTCCAAAGTGCTGCACAGAGTACAAAACAAGCACAAGTAAAAAAATAAATACATGAAAAATAAATAAATACGTACAAACCAAATAAAAACCACACAATAACCACGCTTTCTTTTCAAAGACAGAGACTGAATGTCACAGGAAAACAGCTTGGCTTATCTTCATATTTTGCCTGTGTTCATAGAATGTAAGTTCCTTTGACATAATAGTAAACAGTAAGAGTATGGCATTTCAGAAAAGTGTGGTTTTATGACAAATCTTACTTTTTTGTCTCAAAGAATTGGAACAGGATTAATTGCCCAGGCTGGTGAGTGATGTAGTGTTATAGTGTTATAGCGTTACAGTGCTGCAGGGTTGCAGCGTTACAGCGTTATAGCTTTATAGCTTTAACTACACCAGAGTCTTTTCATTTGTCTACCCCTAACCAAATTTACCTGAAAGAGTGAAAAGGTTATAAGACAACAGAAGTAAAGCAGTCATTGAAGTGTTCTACCTGAGTCAAAAGGAAGCATTACTATGGAAACTTATAATATACCAATCCAGGACTGATGTGTTTATAAAGCTGCACACACTGGTACTGATATAAACGTTTTATTCCTTTCATTTTAATGAAGCAGAAACAAATTGTTGGTGTCTATATGTTTATATGTATGTTACATTTACCAACAGGTATTACCAGGCAATGTCTAACTTCCGGCTCCATTTCTAAAATGTGTTCATTTAGAATACGTGGTGCTTTATGAGACAAAACTAAAACTTAACTGTCAAACTGTTGTGGCTCGCTACATTTATATTTGACATAATGTGAACTATAAACGTAGTGCTGGTGTTTATTAGACCACTTGGTTGCTAGCATTCATGGTTTTGGCACCAATTGCTACATCAATAAACATATGCAAAGTGCTGCTACACACGTTATATTTTCTATCAAGGCTCTGATGTTACTCACGTGGTCAAGTGGTTGTCAGTTGCCAAAACAGAATGTGATAACTCCCCCATTGGAAATGCAGCAAACAAATAGAACTGTACCCGCCTTCAGAATGCAGATGATCTGTTTACAAAACTGGAGGGGCATATCTATTAGTAGATTGTCAAGCTTAAGTTTAAAAGCTAAGAGAGATGTAGGAATGTAAAAAAACATAAAAATCTACTGTTGTTGTTTTGACTCTTAGCCAAGCATTTGCACATTTCTGTCAACCATGTGTAGGCACATGACTCTGCTTTTAATCTGCTTTGAGTCCTTCGATGCATTTATGCTTAAAATACTCCAGAGTGGGATGAGGCTGCTGGAGCGAAAGAGCAACCAAATGTCATACTTTCATCAGAATGTATAACAAAAGGTCAGGCAGCCTATGTGTAAGTCCATGTCCTCTTTGTATGTAATAAAACAGCGGCGGGTTCAGACCAAAATGTCGGAGACTCTGAGTTTTAAAGGGCTGCAAAGACCAGGGCCGGCCCAGCCTATAAGCGAACTAAGCAGCCGCGTAGGGCCCCGAGGCGTTAATAGGGCCCCCAATCTGGCAACCCGTTTTATGCGAAGTGCAAGCGCAGCGTGCGCCACTAGTGTAGTAGCGCTGCTGGCGCGGCAGCGCACACAGCGGTAACATAACACACAAACTGCATTTATTTGTAATGACAATCTGGCAACCGAGACACCAAACCTGCGCTGATTGGGCAACTTCATTGTGCGCGAGGAGCTCGAGAGCAAAACATAAACACAACAGAACGTGGTCCCTGCGTGGTCCTCATGTCCAGAGGAATATATCTCCTGGTCCCGAAAAACGAAAGAAGAAACTTCTTGACGATGTAAAGAAACTGCAAACTCAACAACACTCTCAGGTATTGAACTTCTCTTACAAAGAGACGGTTAATGCTGCTGTTTGAAACAACACGATTCTGTCACGTTAGTTCGCTCAGGCTGGAGGCGACGAGAGCTCTGCCCCGCGCATTATATGTGTCTGAATGAAAGATAATAAGCTTCACATTTACACCAGCCCGTGTTAGCTGCGGAGGTGGCGTCTATGCCCGGGTCACTAAGAGGCGGAGATCCGGTCCGGACGAGCGCCGTCTCGTCCAGAACCTCTGACGTGAAACTTTGGAGAGAACAGTGTGCGGCCCCTGTCCCGGGCCCCTGTGCAGGGCCCCTGTGCAGCCTCAGTCAGAGATGAGCGGTTTGAGTTTGCGTCCCTCTCTCTCACATCACCATGTGTGAGATCAATCGTGACTCGTGATGTCTGTTTGACTTCTTAAAGTGCAACGAGAGGAACGTAAAGGTTTATGCACGTAAGGTCCATCAGCCAATCACATCGCAGCATTGTTTCACGCAGGAGTCCAGTGTGTGGTGTTCAGATCAGAACAAACATTTATATTGTAATTAACTTTTAATAGAGCAATAAAACATTTACATTTATTTAAAAAGCATCATTAGACTATTTGTTATAAATTATAATAAACCGATAGTGAAAAATAACCAGACATATTATAATTACGTCTGTTATAGAATAATACTATATATTTTCATACAAAAGTGGCAAAGTTGCAGAAACGCAGTCGCTTCACTGTAGCTAGGTTTGGACCTTCACTTCTCGTTCTGTTCATTCTCTGGGAATAACATTTTTGCACCGTTTTATCAGTGTTAATTGTTAATCAAGCAATGCTTATGCCATTTGTTTAATTTAATATAACTTGTTTTGTCACTTTGGCAAGAAGGAACAGTTGGGAGCTGTAAAAGATAAATTAGTAAGGATAACTATTAATTTTACATTTTCAGTTAAAATTAATCAATTTGATCATAATTATTTTCATAGCCAATATTGTATTGAGTAATTAAGTACACTAATGTATTAATAACTGGCTTTAGTCATTTTCTCCTGGCACAGTTTCATCACATCATCATTTTATAACATTACAACCTCAACATTTTACTCTTATTTTAGCCGGCTGGACCACATTAAAATGCACCAGAATACACGAAAAAGGTCTGAAAATCTCTGGGGGAGGGCCCCCAGACCCCCCCTGTTCATTAGTTTAAACTGCTAATGTGGCTGTAGACCCTTAACGCCCACAAATACGCCCAAAAACATATCTGGGACGTGTGTTATTTGTACAGGGAGTCGAGGTGATGTCAGCGGAATACCAAGTTGCATTGTGGGATTTAAGTTATCAATATTTGAGCTGTTGAGGTGCTGAGAATAAACTAACTGGCAAACAGATGCCCTGGAGTTTTGGTGAACTTTGTTTGCGTTGAAGAAAGTTCCCATATGTGAATTGTTTACTGACAATGGCAATAAAACTGATTCTGATGACGTGGTGAGGGGCCCCCAAATTTTTTTTCGCTTAGGGCCCCCTGAAGGCTTGGGCCAGCCCTGGCAAAGACAATAACTCTTCCATTAAGTGTCATCATATAAACTGTGTAAAGTATTTTAAAATAAGGTTGCAATGCACCCTTTTGCACCCTTGTAGACCGGAGCCAAGACCTACATTGTTCATTCAACATTTTGCCATGAGCTCTCTTTTCAGCAGCGAAGCAGTTAAAAGTACTGATAAAGAGAGGTTTAAAATTCGGCAGTACAATATGGTGCAATTAAATCAAATCTCAATTTGATTTGATGGTGCATTTATTTAGATTAGGTAAACATGTTCTGAAGTGGATGGGATTCTTGTATTATCAGTTCATGTTTCAGTCTTCTCTCAAATGTTAACTCTCCTGGAGTTGTTTACAACGCGAACGCTGGACAGAATTTTTAAACATACATCACAAATCCAATCACAATGGCAAAACTCACAACCAACTCAAATGTAGCAAAGTGAAGTAAACCGTGAACAGGCCTTGCATCAAGATGGACACATGGGCGTCCTGCAGCACCTCCTAGTGTCGATATACAACACCAGCCACAAATAGATCTGAATGGTATTATGATTTAACCTGCCAGAGAGGAGGTTGGCCAATAATGCACAATGGATAATGACTATAGTTCTACTATACAGTAGAATATATTGTTACTGAAGATCAGAGGTTTTCAAAAAGTAGAACAGCCCCACTAATGTTATCACTTCTGCAATCACTGAATTCTTTGTGTGGCTTTTGTGCTGGTGTACTTTTGTGCACAGCTTGATGCATAGAATTAATTATATGTCATTACGGTGAGTTCAAAAGAAATGTAAGAAATCTAACTGTGCCATTAACAAGCCATAATTGTTAGAATGACATGCATTATTAGATTCATAGACCGAATTCTAGGCAACTGAAACAGCATATTTGATCCCTTGTCTCTGAAAAAAAAATACCATCCCTTATGTTTATAGACAATTAGAACATGTTAAAAACATTCTAAATAATCAGAAAAAGCTTTATTGAGCATCGTCAGTGAACACAATTAAGAATGTGCTTCTTTCTAAATATTAATGGTAAATAAGACAAGATCAACTAGAAGGCATGAATAATGCATAAAATAAGGTAGGGTAAAATACATTTAAATATAAAATACACATAGACAGAACAACTGCTAAATAGTATTAAGAGAATGATATAATCAATGACATATTGAAACAATTTGGTGGAGGATAAAAAGAAAAGACAACATCTGGACGTCTGTCTCTCTCTCTGCACAGATCCTTAAGGCTTGTACAGACACTGTGATCAAAGGATCATCATTAATTGAGTCGTTCATTCAGAAAAAAAACAACAGACTAAGAACAGACTAAAGTGGTCTTGGGGGCAAGAGAGTAATCCGAACAGGACTATTTACATAAAAATAGGGATATATTTCAAAGTATTTCACTTAAGGCCGATTTATGAGGCATTAATTAACATTATTTTATGAAATTCTAAAGTACTTGGAGAATCATCAGCAAAAACAAATTGAAATATTTTGTACTGAATTTGTTTGGTTGCATCATGGCCTTGCAAAACGGTGTTTTGTGTGGAGCTAACACCTCCTGGCTGTCTTTGAGGCTTTTAATGATGGAGAAAGTGAGGTTCTCCTAAATGCTGCTGGATGTGGCCTTGTGGGCTGTTGCATATGCTGTGCTGGATTACACTGATCCAACTTAATGCTTAAGACCTCGCAATCATTCATAACTACAGGAGCAGTTGAAGGAACATGCTTCCAGCACCATCTGCCGCTGTGGGCGGGATTAACTTCGAGGAAGATGTTGTGGGGGTGGGCAGCCGAGGGTCACATATAGACCCTGTATGCATCAGACACAGGGCAAGCTCCTGTTACTGTGCAATATAAAAGAGCCAAGTGAAGTATGCTAATTATCTACTACAGTTTATAATTATGTACAACTATTTATGATAACAATTTCATCATTCGATGTGATAAAATGAACAAAGATCGTTCTTAATGCTCCCATTTGTCCGCTTTGTGTTTACAGAGACCTGAAGCCCTACCAACAGGAGCCATCCTCACCTCCAGGACAGTCTGCTGCTGCTCTCCACCAATAAAGTTAATTCAACTCCTTTTGCAACTCTGTGCCTTGAAGCAAACATCATCAGTCTCACATTGGAAACAGTCGATACCTTTGATTCTTGATCTCTGCCTGATTTGAAAGGAGGATGGGATAATGCTGCTTTATCATTCGGGGGGAAATGAAGATAATTTTTGGATATCAGATGTGTTCTTTTTAATTAAATGGTGTCATATCAAAGAAGACATGTTGCTGTGCAATATCAGTGGATCTTTATTGTTACGTGGATTAACTTATTTTTGTTTATTTTTGTAATGTTTTCTTGATTTCTATTTTTCTAAGATTTTAAGTAAGCTTGGGTCAGGTGAGAAGATTAAAAAGAAACAAGAACAATGGATGATGCCAGATTTTCCAAGTCTATTTTTTTTAACTGGATGCCCTCATGCCTGACTAGGGCCTAAGCCATAGTTCATATGAGACAAATGTGTTGTAAACACATCCAAAACTGCCACATGCATTCAGGGTCTAACCATTGAGAGCACATGTTCCAACTCCTCGTCACCACGTCTTAGCTGTGGATTCAGTCAACACTTGGATACTTGGCTTGAATTTCAAGTATTTATTTTCTGCCTGTGTGTGGCCTGTTTCTCTTGCTGTCATTTTGTACTTCCTCCTACATATCGACTAAGTAACTATGTGATATGAGTATGTAAGTGTGAAACAAGAATGGGATTGAGAGAAAAGCAGCGCATCAATTCTCAAATAGCGGCCCACTGACACAATCATCAAAAATAAAACACATTATGGTAACACTTTAATCTTAACTCCTCACTTTGAAGCAGATATAAAAACACATTTATCAATATTTATATGGTTTGTATTCACTGAGCTACGGTATATGTTTAGAAGCAGTTAGTGCTCTCGCTTCACAGCAAGAAGGTCCTAGGATCGATTCCCAGGTGGTGCAGGGCCGTTCTGTGTGGAGTTTGCATGTTCTACTTGTGTCTGCGTAGGTTTTCTCCGTGTACTCCAATTTCCCCTACCAATAAAAATATGTGTATGAATGAGTGTTGGGAGAGTGAATGCAGGACAAAGATGAAAATTAGTCCAAATCCGGGATATTTACATCATGTGATTCATGTATGTTCATTAATATGCACTGTCACCAAATAAATATAAATATAACATAATAATATACATTCAATTAATACAAATTTAAGTAAATTGATTTACCTAATGTTAAATTACATTTAATTTAATTTAAATAAGAAATATGCTCTAACCATGTAACTAGTATAATGTGTTTAGTAATTCCTGAAAATTGTCCTCAAGTAGGATTACAAGATATAAGTGCTAAACCAGAAATATCTCCAAAGCTTTTTTTCTAACAAAAACGTTATACATGACAATACGTTTCAAACTTAAGATCCATTTCTTTCCAAATCAAATTTAATCACTTTTCCACTAAAGAAATTATGAAAATGATCGTTTAGCCGTAAATGAAAGAACTTCTGAGTCGGTGAATACTGGCCACAATTTGAGAATTGTTTGTACTTTGTTCATGTTCATGTGTCCCTCCTCATTTGACAGTTGTAAAGTGTGATCCTTGTGTTTCCTTGAAGCTGCGATCTACTCCATGTTTAGTCTGTTCCTTTTGCATATCACTGTCTTAGTAACTTCAGTAAAAAAAATATATATATATATGAAGCACAGTTAGTTTGTGCATCTGAGAAAAGTCTGCAGATTTTTAGGCTGCATCTTTGGATCTATTAGAAATGATTATGTGTATTTACAATATTGAAAGCATTAAACACTGCTGTTGATATCATTTTCAAACCAAAAATGAGCACAGTCGTGCCACTGACCAAAAAGGCTTATTGAAGATCCCCCAAAGCCCATGCTGTAAATGCCTTTGGGAAAATGATGGATTTCCTATGAAAATGACAACAAAACATGCAGAAAGCATTTACTCAACAGTGCTGTTTTTTTTTAATACACCTGAGCCAGACTACTAATTTGTTCCCTGATTGACTTGTAGTTTTGATCCAGAGCGTTTAGGGACTTTAGAAATGCTGTCGCCTTGATGGCATTGTGTCAAACGTCTGAACCTGCCAGCTGCCTGAAGAAAGCCAAGAGCACTTGATATATACTGTTCCTTACCACAGTATTTGAATATGCATGAATACATGAGTTTCCCAATATTCTATGACAAGCTTTGTGGACATGCCCCATATATTATGGTTGTATAATGAAATGTGGGAGAATATCAGAACTAATTACTCTTGATCAGGAATATTTTGAGTGAAATGTAAACACTGGATCCCAATCAAACGCTGTGATCCTGTACTCAGCATGTACTGCCATATGGTCTTATGGCCCACAAGTGTATTTTAGATCAAATGAACATATTTGTTCCATTCTGATGGATTTTTTACTTTTACCTCAGTGCATAAATGCATGATTTAATGGACAACAGCCCTTGAATCACTGTAACCCAGGGATATTGTGATAGTTCAGCCATAGAGGGGGGTAGTGTTTGTGTGCTGCCTGTCAGTAGGCTATATATGAATCAAGTGTGAAGCTGCCTCCATTCATCGCAAACCTTTACTGGCACTATTCCCAAAAATATTGCTGCCAAATTGGTTAAAAGCCAACTTTAAAACTTTCTCTGTGTATAAATGGTTGAAGTGTTTGACATGCTAAGCCTCATCCTGTTAATGTTATATTGTGTTTTAACATGATTCCTGTTTGTTAAATTGTTGAACATATGCAGAAGAGTAATAAAATAAAATATATATCTCTATGTGTTTTGTCTAAATAAAACTGCACAGCAGCAGCACAAGCTTACAGACACCAACCCACATGCATCTTATACTTAAGTGGTCTAAGTAACCCTGCATATATGATTAACAACTTACTTTGTCGAAGACATGGACAGTTGGCTGGTATGGTATATAGAAACAGCGCCCCATCAGACACAACAGAAAACTACACATTTTATATTAAAGAGCAACTCATCACTCATGGAAGATAATGCACATCAGGTAACTCCCCGGCCTCAGGTCAGCCTGACTGCCAGTTTGATCAGATAAGAGCCCCTTTACTTGATCAACAATGGGTGAAATTCAGTGTTGCACACAAAACACAGAACAATAGAAGAACAAAAGTATGCAGTCAAAAATCAAGATATATATTATATTAATAAAAACAGACTTGCAACTTTCCTTAAATCAGTTTTAAGGGTAGGATGGGTTGGTTGGGGACATGTGTTTTAATGGAGGGCTGTCACATACAGATCTGCGTGTACTACACTACTCTATGACATACATATTTTTCAAAATTCCCCAACTTTCGTTATAGATTGATGGAGTCATTTCAGTATAAACAATAAAAATCATTATGTCGAAGTGGAAAAAACACAAAAAATCAGGAAATCACATTTGTATAGTATCATTGCAGAGCAATAACCAAAAAAAGAAACTGTTTTAGCACATCAAAGCAATATTCTTATTTTGCACTATAGTCTGATTGACTGTAATTGTTTTATATATACTCTATTTTATTTTGTAAATTCTTATTTTATATTTTTACATGCATGCTCATTTTATAAATAAAGGAAGTTCCTTGTTTGTGAATTTTGTTCACCAACTATGGCAGTAGACTTTTTTTATTCTAATTGTTTTTACCACCTCTGTGACTTTTCTTTTTCATTTGAAAAAGCCTATTAAAATGTTGATCATTTTTTATTATGTATCTTTTGTCAGAATTTAAGCAAACTATGTATTACTATATTTTTGCGACCATCAAAAAAACAGGAGTAAAGTGGTTGTGGAATTAAGTGGATTAACAGAATCAAGCAAAAAAAAAAAGCTTTAAAGCTAAATTATCAATTATATTTTTTACAACGAAAGAAAGAACAATAAACTGTACAATTGTACTCCCTATAATAATGGGCATTACAAAATTTCAAATAGCGTTTTAGGGGAGAAAAAAACCTATGTTTGTTTATTTGACAGGGACAGTACAATTAAACATTACCAACGGGTGACCGATGTCAGGACATGTACATAAGGCTTCTAGCCACAGGCTGATTTGCAACCGCCGTCCTTGGTTAGGCTTTTAAAAGTTTTTTAAGAGGATAAAGTAAGTATAAAAAATACAGAAAAGTATAAAAAATACAGAATACATATGCAAGGTATGTCTGTCCACTAAACATCCCAATAAAGTCATGTTCACACAGTTGGGTCAAATATGGGTCAAACTAAGGTTTGTAACCAAAAAATCTCTAAATATGTCTAATAAAGTAGACAAAAATTGCCAATTTAATTGTGAAATATTACAATACATTTTGTGTAACTTTTATGGGCCACCACTTGTAATTGTCTTTCTTGGAATGTTTCACTTAATGGCATTATTTTTTAGCTATGAAGCATTTACTGAATTACAGGTGTTTTAATTCCTCTAAAATACCTGGTTTCACCTATTTGTTCTGGTGGAGGCACCAGCTTGTCTCAATAGAAAAATATACTTTAATCCCATATCGTGGGTAAAGAAAAAAGATCTGCACAGAGACTTACAGACCCTCCACCAGAAAAGTTTTGCAGTTAACCTTTAAATTTGTCTAACTACTGCTGCTACCAGTGGTAGTAGTACCACTAGGGCAAGGCTATGTAGCTTTGCAGTTTAAGTAGACTATGCATGTTTTTTTAGAAAAACAGAGTCCAGATGATACACCTGAATTTGTTCTACAATAGCATGTGTACTTTAACTGAAGGTATATAAGGCAAGCTCGGTGTGTTACCGATAAAAGCCGCCTAAATAAATATATTGTATGTTTGCAGTCAATGATTTAGTCATGCCTGTGACATTTGCCAAAACGAAAAACATGCACTGCACAAATGCAGAGTTGAAATGTTTAGGCAAAGTGCCACGGTCTGAGTGATGCAGAGATGGAGGCTCAGAGGTCAGAGGCGAAAGGCATCCCAGCATCCTCGCTGATTGGCAAAGGGATGTCGGCCATCTTGGATTGTAGCGGTGAAGAAAGATTGATGCGGTGAGTCTTTTTATTCGTTTTATAGTCTTTCTTTATTCAGAAACTAAATGTACAGGAATCCATTCAAGGCGTGCACGTTCAAAACAATGTTACGACAAAATGTTGGGCAAATGCGTATGCTTATTTTCCTTTGCTAAAACAAGTAGTCGCTTTCTGTTGTTGTTGTTGTTGTGTGGGACGGAGGCGAGCTAGGCCCAAACACGAATAATCAGTATTTTATTTGTCAAAACTGTCAGTTTGTCAAAATGACTGCAAATTATCAACCAGATTACATCGAGGTTGCTGTAGCTGTTATGCCATTACCTGTAGTCGTTCCTCTTGTTTGTCATTCAGCCAAATAGCCTGCACTGTAGAGTGTTAGCTCAAATGCTAACATGTATGTTGATGTATTGTAAGCAGTTAACGTTAGCAGAGAGCTACACTAGCTACAGCAGGAGCTACTTCTAGTAAATATTAGAGGTTGTTCTTGTTTCATACTTACTTACTTATACAGTGAAGTATACAAATAGCCTGTTACACTCTTCTCTTTTGGAACACAATGGTTGGACCAGAGAATCGTTCAGTTTGTTAAAGCTAACCACTCTGTGTTACTATGCTAATAGCAACCTTTTTACGACACTGCTGCACAGGGAAATTTTAACTTTTATTGTTACGTTTTTTTTAATTCATCAAGAAATGCTTCTCCCAGTGTCAAGTGTGTGCTGTGGGCAGATTCATGCTTTGGATCATGTTAACGTTGTAATGCACGTGCTATGTGCTGCCTCTGTTGTTGTTGGGATTAGCTTGTTTGGGTCTAAACGATTTTGTTCTCCATAGACAAAAACAACGAAAATAGTCACGGACTGAACCTCCTGATGAATTAAATAAATGTGAGTAGGCAGAAACGGTTTAAAGCTAAACAATATCAGTATATGTGTATTTTTCCTTTCTTCACAAATTGATATACAATCTGCCAAATACCAGCATAGTCAGTGACCACCTTGATTTTCCACAATTTGTGATATTCTGTGGTTACTGTCAATTTGTCCACAATATTTTTGCTTCCTGTTTATTAAAATGTATTCAGAAGCTCTGCTGCTTGCCAACTTAATATGTGTGATTCTCTTGTATAAACTCATGTCTTGTGCTACCACAGAAGTCCTCTTGCATTGCCACGCTCAATACATAACCATTATTTATTGAATGTATTGAGTGATGTGCCAACCACATATTTGAAGCAGTTGTCATGTTTAAAATGTGTGCTTTTTCAGGTGACACACGGCATGTTTGGTGCTAACCGGAAGAAGTTTATGGAGGGAGGGGTAGAGAGCGATTACACAGATGACACCAGCCTCTACTACAGCCAGCAGTCCATGTTCCCTCCACACCGCGCTGACAAAGATGTAAGCAAACTGAATAAACCACTATATATATGTGCATCACTTCATATAAGACTCCTGTTACATGTATCTAACCCTACACATCCAACCCTACATGCACAATACTTTAGCGCAGTGCTTCTCAAACTTTTTCTGGCCCTTAGAGGATAGAAAATATTATACTGGGATAGTAACTGGAAAAAAGTAAATAATAATTATATTTTACTATTAAAAACTTCCAAGTTAACCTGAAATATCAGTAGCCTAATATTTTAATTCTATAAAAATCGGTTTAATCCCTATTTGTCCGGGAGTGATCCGTTGTAGAAAAATATATATAGTCATCTGGACACTGTTTTAGGAAAAAGTTTGAAAACTCGGATACTTATCCTACTCTGAGTAAACCCTGCCCATCGGGTGGAACCTCCTGTTTACACTGTTTTTGTGGGGGGGAAAGGTTTCATCTGAAACGAATATTCTTTGTTTATCCTAGCAGCCATGTAATGGGTCATCAAAGTCCTGACTGTAACTCCCTCATCACAGAGTACCAGATTAGCATCAGAATAGCATCAGCTATCGGTAGGGATGCATACCTAAACCCACGTTCAGGTTCAAGTCCGGATTCGAATCCAGAGGTTTAGGTTCAGGTCCAGACCTAATGAGTCCGGCTGAACTCATGCCATTTTTGCATAATGTTATAACAGCATAACACAAGCTACTTCGCTAAATTAAGTTGAAGACATATGAACAAGGACGACTGTCAAACACAAGGCTTAACTGCAGATTGAAATAAACTCAATTTATCTGGTTTATTCACTGTTTATTAACAGAAGTTACAACTTACAAATCACAAGCTACTAGCTAGCTAACACACATTCATGTGTTTTACTAGAGGAACAACTTCCGAACAAGAGCAAGTTGAGTATTAGTATTGGGGCAGCTATTTCAGCTGATACTGATGTTTGTCAAGTGTATTACTGGTTTGACTGGGCTGTTCCCCACACTTGAAGTTTAATGCCTTTTAGATACATTTCCACTCTTTAATTTTGCAGAACCGAATCACCGGGGTTTCGTTTTTTTTGGACCTGAACCGAAAAGTTTTTACAAGTCCGGATCCGGTCCTGCGGAGCGGTACGCATCCCTAGCTATCGGCGCGTGGCTTCAAAATGCTGCTGTACACAGCTGGAAAGAAAACAGAACTCAAAATGATCCAAATACATAACTTCTTTAGAGACTTTTGGCTAACAGTGGGGGGAGATGAAGGATACTTTTCCTCAACCCCCTTATATATGGAGAAGAAGGTTATAAATTGTGCCCAATAAGTAGCCTGTAGTGTTACTGCTGTGTACATGCTTTTACTTAGTTTTTTTTATGTCCGCAGTCAACTAATATAAAGCTTAAAGGTGGTATGGACGATTTTTTTCAGCAATTTTTTTAATCATATTTCCTCGTGGCGTGGATAAATCATTTGTCCTGCCACGTATCAATCATAAAACGCACCTACCGCTCACCTGCAGCCGCGTCAGGCTCGTCCCCACGTTTCCGCGTGCCTAAGCGCATGGATCTATCATAATATAGTTCCCTCAGTGTACGGGGCAAAATGAAGACGGAGAAAGACAGTTTGAGCTGACGCAGAAGTGGACAGAAATCTACGGGAGACGAGCGATGCGATGCGCTCCGTTGCGCTAATAAACGAACGCACGTGTGTGTTGTATCAGGCCGCACGGGGGAGTGCGCATGCGCACTTCCGCCTGCGCTCTCAAATCGCCGAAAAATCGTCCATTGCGCCTTTAACAAAGAGTTTTAGATAGTATTTACTATTGGATTCTACATTTTAGATTTCTTACTTTAGCAGATACATAACTCCCCTGAATGTTTGATCAATTAAAAAAAGGCTGTGGCTACAGAGCCGCGGCACGGTCAAATAGCCCAGCAGTTTCAGGAGCCGCGGCACGGCCATATAAGATAATTCTTTATTGTCCCACATGGGGAAATTTCATTCATATAGTCTCATGGCTAACCCTAACCCGGCGCTGTCTTAACCCGGCGCTGTCTACCCCGGCGCGGTCAAATAGCCCAGCAGTTTCAGGAGCCACGGCACAAATTAGCCTAGCAGTTTCGGCCACACTCCCAAAAAAAGCAAACTATTATTATTTTACTGAAATTCTGTTTGTTTTATGTTCAGATGTTGGCATCATCTTCTGCCTCCTCAACGGGTCAATTGTCGCAGCTAGGAGCCAGCTTATATGGCCCACAAAGTAAGACAGACTTTTTGTCAAATACTTTTTAACTCACTTTAATATGTAGTTTATTACATTTAGTTGTATTTTTTTTAAAAGGGCTGCATAATAAATCTACACAATTTGTCTTTTCAGGTGCTTTGGGTTTTCCTATGCGTGGTATGAACAGTGGTGCTGCACCTCAGCTAAGTCGAACTGGGTTGAACCAGTCTGCCAGCCAGCTTTCCAGTCATGCCAGTACACCAAACACAGGCACAATGCACACGCCACCTTCTCCCAGCAGGTACACACTCAAGACCAGGCCATTTGTGGACTTAATATGTTCAACCCAAAGGTGCTATTATATTGTGTGTTGTGTTGCAGGGGTATTTTACCTATGAGCAGAGGAAATGTCATGAATCACAGTCAGCAGGTGGGCGGTCCAACGGGACAGTCTGGAGGAATTGGAACAGGAGTAGAGCGAGGTGGAAGCAGCGGAGGCAGGAGTGGCAGCATGGGCAGTCCGAGCCGGTCATCACCAAGCATCATTGGGATGCCCAAGCAGCAACAAGCACGGCAACCATTTACAATTAACAGGTAATCAACAAGAACTGCATCAATTTGATTTTACTTTTACAATCCTGAAAAGTACTATTTAAAACCTGAAAAATAACAAATACTATTATCGACCTAAACTTAACTTTTACTCAGACTATGGGTTTGTGTAGTTTTCCCATTAACCCAAAAACAGGGATATCTTATATTTTACAATTACCATGTTTGTGTGTACTGCATCAGTGTTGTATTTGAAAGTTGTACTGCTTACATTACTGTTACTGTTACTGTTTACTGTTACTGTTTACTGTTTACTGTACATCCAAAGTAGCAGACTCCTTGCTCTACAGAGAACATTGTTGTGTTTAGTCTTATCAGGCTAGTTTTTCTCTCTAGTCTGTTTTTTTATGTATGAAAATAAATGATGTCTTTGGGTGTGTTTCTGGCCAGTATGTCGGGGTTTGGGGTCAACAGAAATCCAGGCTTTAACATGAACAACTCCTTATCTAACAACATCTTCAATGGCACAGGTAAAAGTCCTGTCTCAACTCACGTTGATTTCACATGTTTGTACAAATACATTAACATTCTGTTGTATTTTCTGTGATTAGATGGCAGTGAAAATGTGACGGGGCTGGACTTGTCAGATTTTCCTGCATTAGCCGACAGGAGTCGGAGGGATGGAAATTCAAATCCAACTCCACTGCTCAACCCGCTGGCCGGTCGAGCTCCCTATGGTAAAAAAAAATCATGAATTGAACCTCGCTTTAATTAAAATTTTAACCTAGAGCCATTAACAAGCATTTCTGTGGATTTTTAGTTGGCATGGTTACTAAACCGTCCAGTGAGCAATCGCAGGACTTCTCCATTCATAATGAAGATTTCCCAGCTCTCCCTGGTCCAAACTACCAAACAAAAGATCCCACAAGCACCAATGAAGACAGTAAAACGGTTAGCATGTTTGCTTATGAATAATTAAGTTTTGCTTTAGGACAAACGGGCCCTAATTTGTTTGTATTTTATATAGAATCTGAACTCGTCAGGAAAGTCTGCATCAAACTCAGATGGTCCAAAGTTCCCAGGTGACAAGAGCTCTGTAGCATCGAGCAACAACAATCAACAGAAAAAAGGGATCCAGGTTCTTCCAGATGGTGAGACACAATCTATCTTTTTGGACTTTAAGCCGCTACTTTTTCCCACGCGGCCGATGCAACGGTGCGTCTAATTTATAGATTTTACTGGCTAAAGGCCACCGGGTGCAATCTAGCAGAAAGCGCAAGCCAGGCTTTTAGATAGGATTTGAAAACACCCCGTCCAGTGTTGTCGCTGGGCTGATGTTTGAGGATGGCAGGCCGTAGGCGGCTCTTACAAAAAGTACTTACAAATTTGCTTTATGGAAAGCCCATATGATCACACTCGCCACAAGAGCAGCGTACTATCACGGCGTATTTTCCGACGCTTTTACAAAATAAAGCTTTTAACACCGAGCGCCGTAAACGAGCGCCGTAATTACGCCATACGCCGCACCTAAGTGGCGGAGTGTGATCATATTTGCTTTCCATATTATTGAGCGCCGTGGACAGCGTGAGCATGGACGGTGATCTTAAATATCCTATTTAGATCACTCTTTTCACACCTGAATGTTACCTGTAGGAGCCTGGTCAATTCAATTAAAACGGGGTTGTGACAATTTACGTTCAGCAGTGCTGTAGGTAAATTGTGACTATCCCGTTTGTGTGTGTCTGTGTGTGAGAAAATAGCTCCCATGCGGTGGAGTGACCTATTCTCAACCTGGCGGCTGTTTTTCAGCCTGGCGCTATCTTCTGGGTAGCGCGCGGCGTGGTGGCGCATGGTTATCTTAATACCTGGCGGTATCTTTTCAGCATCGCGGGGGCCCGCCGCACCATGGTGGCATATTTTGGGCATGGCGGGGGCCTGCCGCAGTATGGCGCAGCATGCAAATTTTCACTTGTAAACAGAAAACTGTAATGGCGGACTATTGTCAAATGCTTTCCGGCCCGATTTAATGATAATATTTTCTCTAAAATGTATTAATAAAATGGCCATCCACATTTTAAAATACCCTGTCCAAAATACGGGAAGACGGGTCTCTATCTAAAGGCCTGGCGCAAGCGTTTGACACACTAGAAGAAGATGTCTGTGGACAGTAGACAAACTTCGTGTTCTCTATATTTCAAGCTTCAAAACGATGTGTGTTTTATTACAATCAGACTCATATTCACAGAAATTAGTCCACGGGCGGCGGGCGTGCCACAAGCCCTCTGGTTCAAAAAACAACTGCCGTGTCACTATTGTGTACTGTATTTATGTGTAAATATCTCATGTTACAACGTGGACACGTGCGGCCCGTATATCTACAATTTATATTTTCTTTGTAAATTTTGTGTGCGCGGCTTTTATTCAGAGCGCTGTACAGCCAGAAAAGTAGTAGTTGTTTTATTTTGTATAAATCTTGTATATATAATTGTTTGCATAAACTAACGGCATGTTTTGCCTGCCATTTTCAGGGCGAGTGACAAACATCCCTGCTGGCATGGTAACGGACCAGTTTGGGATGATCGGATTGCTCACGTTCATCCGGGCAGCAGAGACGGATCCAGGCATGGTGCACTTGGCATTGGGCTCCGACCTAACCACACTTGGGCTCAACTTGAACTCTCCGGAGTAAGACACATTCACATTTATTACACCTTTGTATTTGGTCTTATATGTATTTTCCAATGTTGATTTTCTCTAAATCTGAACATACTGTAAATCACTCTAAAATCACTTTCAAAGTAATTTATGATTATAGTAAACTGCCATTATGGGAATATTTGTTCTTAAACACATATATAAATAATATGAACATTTTTAAAACGTGCCGGTGTGTGTATATAGGAAATTATATTTTTGTATGGTTATTAAATAATAATATTTTCTCTCCTTTTAGGAATCTGTATCCTAAGTTTGCGTCACCGTGGGCGTCTGCTCCTTGTCGGCCACAAGACATAGGTTGGTTTCTATAAACTTAAAGAGTAACTAAATGCCAAAACGACTTACTTTGTGTGTGCATATATATATATATATATATATATATATACATACATACATACATACATACATACATACATACATACATACATACATACATACATACATACATACATACATACATACACACACACACACACACACACACACACACACACACACACACACACACACACACACACACACACACACACACACACACACACACACACACACACACACACACACACACACACTTGAAGCTTGTTAACAGCAGGCATTGGCTGTTATTTGAACAATGTTTCCTTTGTGCAGACTTCCATGTCCCCTCAGAGTATTTAACCAACATCCATATAAGAGACAAGGTAAAATTCTCCACAAACAATGTCATACTTTGTTAGTCTCTCCTTTTTCATACGGTTTCTTATCCGTCTATGACTTACAGTTAGCAGCTATAAAACTGTCTCGGTATGGAGAAGATCTGCTGTTTTATCTCTACTACATGAATGGAGGAGACTTACTACAACTACTAGCTGCAGTAGAACTGTAAGTACAAAGTTGTACAACTTGTATGTGGATGTTTATTGTATCAGGTTTAGAGATGTAGTGAGGAACTGTTTGACGCAGATTTAACAGGGACTGGAGGTACCATAAAGAGGAGCGGGTTTGGATCACCCGAGCACCTGGTATGGAGCCCACGCTGAAGACCAATGCCTATGAGAGAGGGACCTACTACTTCTTTGACTGCCTCAACTGGAGAAAAGTGGCCAAGGTACAAACATTTTTATCCTTGTTAATATTTAAAAGTAGTTTACTACTTTAAAAGTGTTACGTCATCTCTAACCTTGTCACTCTAACATAATTTTTTTTAGGAATTTCATTTGGAATATGACAAGTTGGAAGAGCGACCTCATGTTCCCTCTACTTTCAACT
Source organism: Eucyclogobius newberryi (assembly GCF_026437365.1). Taxonomy (NCBI): domain Eukaryota; kingdom Metazoa; phylum Chordata; class Actinopteri; order Gobiiformes; family Gobiidae; genus Eucyclogobius; species Eucyclogobius newberryi. The sequence goes on along the minus strand of NW_027315834.1, from coordinate 17,717,570 downwards.
ACAATCCTGCCCAGCAGGCCTTTTGATTGGCTCTCCTGCCATGTGGCTTCACAATCACCCACTAGGTTCTTCTGTTCTACCCACAAAAAGAAAATCTGGCCAATCTGGACAAGAGACAACACGTTACATCTCCTCTAGAAAAGACTCTGATTTTAACTTTTCAGATTATATTTTTCATTTACCTCATATTTTAATTTTACCCTCCTTATAAGTTTGCTCGGTCTGTTACATGCAACACAGTTCTATTACAACATGCACTGGCAGCACTGTCAATAACTGTCCATCTGATTGAGTGATCTATGTTTCTACTCTAAAATATGACTATTTTTGTCTAGAAAAGTTTTTCCACTTAATTTTAAGAACTAGATTTTAACGCAACATTATTGATCACCTTTTATGATGGATAATTATTTGGTACTGTGCTTGCTGTGTTGCAACTTTTCGTTCTCTGTAAAAGAAAAGGTTAGTGATTTCACTCTATCACTCTACCTGGTTTTTGGCATTACAAATCATACATCCTTGAGCAGACAGTCAGCACAGTCAGGAGAGGAAATGCAATGTACATTGTAGCACTATTTCATAATAAAAAATGAAAATCCCTCTTTTGTTTTGTGCCTGCCTGTTATGTGGAAGTAAATTATCTCCCATTTTTTAAGACCAGTAGTATTATATCAGGAAGTCAAAAAGGTTCAGTGTTTTATCATATTTATATGGTGCATTAGTTTCCTCTGTAAACTGTCATTTGTTATTGCCCAAATGTTAAATTAGCACTTTTGCTGCAAAGATTTACTTTTAGGACCGTTATATTCTTACCACATGCTTTCATTTTATTTTATATGCTTTCTTTGATTCCCTTTTGCTGGAATGTCATTCTTCTACACTCTACTTTCTTAACTCCCCGAGAGGCTAAGAACGCATCCAATAATAGTAAATGTAACTCAAGAAGATACAGTTTTCCATCTCCAGTTGTAAATGTAATATTAGACAGAGGGAGCACTTTGGAGGCCATCTACAGTGGACCACACCTGCCCCCGCAGCAGGAGCCGACAACCACCACTGCCCAGCGGCTGAGCCCAGTTGCTTTTTCTGAGCTGTTTAGCTTTCTTGACACAGCAGCAAACAAATGACATGCAACTGAATGGACTGAGGCACTTGGCTGTTTGTTTTATATAGAAAATGGCAGCTAGAGTTTTAAAAGAAAACTCAAAAATAAATATTCTGTTAATGAAACTTTTATATTGCATTCTCATTTTGTTTTCACATTCTGAAACATGGAATAACTGAGCTGTTTAGCTGTTCTAGGCATGGACCGAGTAGCCTTCACTTTCCCTGCACTAAACAAAGGCCTCCATATGTAGAGAGCAGCAGTCCGGCCTCCAGGCTATGAGCTCATACAGCCACCATTCACCAGTTTAGATTGAGCCTGTCTCCTGAAAATATGACTGAGCAGAGTGCAATGAGCAAAACCATTGCAAAACACAAATACTAGCCCGTTTCACCCACAAGAGGGCGCCACTAAACCATTGACAAAGCAGTGAAGGCCGCCTAGAAGTATCTTTAACACGAAATTGCTTCACATGCAGACACTAGTCTTTGTTGAGTTTTTGAATTGGCCTATTTCATTGAATTTGTCTCGGTCTAAGTCTGCTATATTTAAAATGACTCAAATTAAACCACGTTTGGTCTTTTTTCCACAGAATGCTTCAGGGGGGGAAGTATGATTACTATTTTCAAGGGCTGTAATTATTAGAATTATTTTAATTTTGGTTTTGTGCCATATTTTAACCAAATTGTGCCTTCTCGACACTCAGCAGACTTTTTATAAACATTAGAATATTTTTGCATTTTATTATTGTGGCATTTGCAACATGTGTCTCAAAACTTATTTATCAGCTTCAAAATAATTTCTCTCTTGTGCTTTTGTCCCAAAAAATAGACCTCCTTCTATTAAGTATATTAATTAATCACATAATAGATATAAGGACAAAGCATAAAATACAATTACCGGTAAACACAAATGACTGATGTAAGTCCATTTTAAATAGCCTAAGTTATTAACTCCATTGCTGTGGTGAGTGCTTAACGATCCCAGCAGACTCTTTGGGTGCTGAGGTCTTATTATTTGTAATCTTTTGATCTGCAGTGATGGTAATAATCCGGTCACATCTCTGATAACCAAATGCATAATGCTTTAGCTTTATTTTCACCAGCCCAGTTTGAGATATAATGCAAGGTAACATTTCAGAAATACTATACCTTGTCCTTGTTTTTCATATAATCACAGAAAGTGCTCAAACTATTCATCAAAATCTAAGTGGAATGAATGAGTCGGATAACGATCAATAAATGTATGGATCACTGAAAATACACAGAAGACCTAAAAGACACATGCTAATTGATTTTTAAGCTTTAATGTATTTTAATCTTCTCATCTAAGATTTTCAAAATTGTGTTCCCAGTTCAAGTCAAATATTGATTTAGCTGATAACTCTTTTTGTGTTTTGTTTTTTAAATGAGTTTATTCCTATTTACAAACTAATTTTGCATGATGTAAACCTTGTGTATGTTTTTGTTCTTTTGAATCTTTGTAAATCCTCAAAGTCACTTTACATTTCCATCATGATGTATTAACTCCACATTCGGTGGTGTTGCTACTGTAGCCACAGCTGCCCTGGAGCAGACTGACAGGAGCAACAACAATCTGCACCACTCACTCATGTAGATGAAGGGTTTTGCCCATAGGCACAACAACAATTTACAGTGGTCCAATTGGGTTCAAACCACAGACTTTGGGGTTGGATATCCAAATTCTTCGGCTGAAACCAGTTGTAAATATAACTAAAAACTGCCTCTGATCTGAACATTTAGGAGCAAAGCTCCAGCACCAGCAGCCGACCTTTGTGGCCCCTCCAGTGAGCTCAGCGAGGCCTGTCCACACAGAGAGAAGGACACAACCTTCACGATCAAGGCACTGCCACCCAGGTTGTGATTGTTTTTCCATCCTATACAAAATTAGTCTTAACTTCAATAGATCTGCTTCTCTGCACATGTGACGTGCTGCGTCCATGTTAAGAGGCTTATCTCCTGCTGCATGTAACTGTGACAGAACAAGCAGCCAGCCGCACAAGTAAAACACAAATCTGGATTAAATCATCATCAGGCCACTGGGGAAATCCACACACCTATAACCGGTATCAAAATCAGAAAAGGCTTTATAGCCAGTGTCAGTGAACAAAAAACATAAACTAGAATGTGCAATCATTTAGTTCTAAATTATAGGCATAGTTTTCAGTGAAAGTCTAAGGTATCTTTTTCAATTGGCCAACTAAGTTTAGAAAATTATTGTTTTAATACACTGTACTGAAGTGCGTTCGACAGAGATTTTTTTTCTTTTCTAATTTTGTGTGTGTTTGTGTATAAATTCATATATGGGTTTCCATAAATGCCTTACCTGTAAGATGGCCTTTCTGTATCCACCCCACACATATCTATAATGTTGGTGCCCAAAGAGGGGATGCATTGTATCCACAGCCCTACAATCAACTGATGAAGTAAAATGTGTGAGAATATTTCAATAGTAGGCATAGCCTATAATTTGTGCAGTTAGTGTCAGGTTTGCTTTGAAAAAAAGAAAGAAAAAAAAAAAACCTAATTATTCACCATTTTGAACAAGAAACCTTTAGAGTTTGCAGATGATTAAAAAAGCTATTAACAAATGAAGGTAAACAACATTTGTTAATATTTTAAATAATTTTACTGTGATGTCACATCTGAGTGTCACATTATGACGAGGTAAATCCACTTCATATGTTCCACTTCAGTTTTGCCTATTTTCCAGAAGTTATAATTGTTTTTCTTTAGACATGATCAGAGCTATAGTTTGGTGCCTGTGAGTATGTGAAGATAATTCAACAGGTGAGCGTCCAACTGTGAGCTAAATAAAAGCTTAATAAAAGCTCCATGACAGACACAGATGTGAGTAAAGCCGAGAAAACACCCTGAGAGGCGGAGGCGGGAGCACGTGAAGTCACAGTCAGATAAAACCACTCCAGAGAGGCAGCAGCCGGACTTGGTTCTCCTCTGCAGCACGACACATGCACGCCGTCCTCCACGTCCACCTCTCAATGCCGCTGACCGCTCCGCGGGGCTGCCATGGCGAAGATCCGGGTGTCGTACGAGTACTCCGAGGCTGAGGACAAGAGCATAAGACTGGGACTGTTCCTGATCGCCTGTGGCATCCTCAGCCTCTTCATCCTGGGCTTCTGCTGGCTCAGCCCCACACTTCAGAGCCTCCAGAGCAAACCGGCCAACTGCACGGTGAGCCCGGCCACGAGCACCGGCGCGCGTTTAATGTGACCACGGAGACGGTCTGCGGCTGGAAATAGCGCACCACGGATTCCATTTCAGAAATTGTTTTAGCTGATTATTCCTAAATGATCCTGTTATCTAGATAACCTGAATCATCCATTCTTCTGTTTTTTGTGTGGCATTTGCAAAAGTGAAATGTGAAGTTGCAGTCATATTTTTATAGCATGGATCAAAAGTCTAATTGCTTATTGATTTAGGATCCTACAGAAAGACTGCAGACTCGGGCTGCTAATAGGTCAGCAACTCAATTGCCTAATATCTATAGCCCATCATTTTGGAAGTGTTGTTGTTTTGGGCATCAGTGATAAAGAGTGGAGCTTTATAACACAGAGCTGCCATCACTCTTTCATTCAGTTCATCCGGTCTTAAACAGACCAAATGCCCCTTGTTTTTTAAAAAGTGCTCTATGAATAAAGATTATTATTATTATTATTATTATTATTATTATGGTATTATCATCGGGCGACTTGCATGGGATTATAAAATGTACCTTTATTGCAGGCTAAGAAAGTTCTCATTCACTTTAAGTAACCTTTGTGCCGCATTTATGAATGACTATAATCAGCCATATTGTGTGGCCTCTGCTGGTCCCAGTGCTGTGTCACTTTCATCAAGTCAGAAACACAGCACAGCATTTCAGAGCTTTTCTTGTCATAAATTACAAATGACAACAGCATAAAGTCCAGCACAAATTCAAGCTTTAGTTACAATAGATCTGTAACAGTTGAACAATGTAGGCTACTGTTTTGGTTGTGCCAAAATGTTCTAAAATAAAATGGTAACTAATAGATTGTTGTGAACTCATTTGATGATAAATAATGAGTAGGCTATAAAATGTGTTGACTAATGGAGAACATTTTCTTAAGTCATCATTTTCAGCCACATATTAAGGTTGTACAACAACATGAATTAACCAAAGCTTGATCATTACAACTTTAAAAAAGAGCAATTTATAATTTGATAGTTATAATTAATTATGATTAATTCATGCAAATAATTAAAAACATAGATAATCCTTATAACATTTCCTTTAAAAGAGAAGATGTTCATGGTGATGATAAAATCAAATAGATATGTGTGTGTTGTGTGTCCAGTGACTTGTGTGTCTTGTGTGCAGGTGGTGTCGGTGCTGCGGCCTGAAGAAATGTTTGAATGTGTGTTCACATGTGGGGCGGACTGTAAGGGCACGTCCCTGTATCCGTGCCTCCAGATCTTTGTCAACAACTCAGAGTCAAACTCTGTGGCTTTGCTCCACTTTGATGAACAACAACTGGTTCTCAATCCAAAGGTAAGATCACGTTTATCTCAGCAAGGCAAACTTTTGTCCAGCAGCGTTTTGAAGTTATTACTATTATTTAATTTATTTACCTGTATTCAACCAGGAAAGTACCACTGGGATTTAGATTGTCTTTTTCAGAGCAGTTCTGTCCCCAGAGAGGAGGAGCTGATTGTACATGTTTTTAATGGTAGAGGAAACCGGAGCACCTACACATACATAGGGAGAATATACAAACTCCACACAGAAATGTCCCACGCTGCCCAGGAGTCGAACCCAGGACCTTATTAGTTTTAAAACATGTCAATTTACGATGTTCTAGGGCTGTAGGTTGTTTGGTTGATCAATTGTCTTAATTGACCAATTGTTTTATTAGTGGACTAGTCATTTTATTGGTATTATACAGGACAACAGCACTAAGGGAAGGGTATGAAGCAAGTTAGCTGTGACTTTTTGCTTTTACATACCACGACACTGTTCTAGTACTTATCTGTACATAGTCGTCATCGTATCTTGTAAGTGCAGTTTGGGATCAGAGGCATATCAGTGCATAGAGTGCTGAGCTCGTGCCACGCACCTTCTAGTTGACTAAGGGATGCAGAGATTGTGCCTTTAGTTGACGAAGAAGTTCTTTTGTCAACGGAGCCCTCGAGTGAAGAAAATGCGTAGGTGAAATCTAGATTCTATCAATAAAGACACAAGGCTGTGGTTCTGAGTTCTATATTTATTGTATTTGCAGATTCAGATATAAGAAAATGAAAATGCTGGGGGCAAGAAGAGACAGGATACACAATGATAATGTGCGTATGTAGGCTTTTTTATTCTATAAAATACATGAAAATCAATCATCCATCTCAACATATGTGATATCCTCATCATTATCCTCATCCTTGTCCTCATCTTCCTCATTATCATCATTCTCATTCTCAGACTAATCATCATCATCCTAATCATCATCCTCGTCCTAATAATCCTCATCCTCATCTTTGTCCTCATCATCATCCTCATATTCGTCATCTTCATCATCATCATCATCCTCATATTCGTCATCTTCATCCTCATTATCATCCTCATAATCATCAGTTTTATTACAAAAGATACACAGTAAAAAACATTACTTATTACACATAATCAAGAAACATTTTGAAAATGGGACACCCCTGAAGCTATCGTAGTTTAGAAGTGAGGACTATGGGATTATTCATAATATTAATAACTATTTTTACATGACGGCTACGTACAGTGTCTTCTTACTACAGTACCTACTAAATGTATGTGTAAATACACACATAGATACTCAATCACAGGTCTTACACATTAGAAATATCTTCTAGTTCTTTTGAAAGGAAATGTTACATCTTCTCTGTAATGAAAGTAAATGAACACATCTATTTATACACAAGGGCTAGCTAACATAATAAAACGTTTGCATCATATAGATGCCCTCAGTAATACAGGGTTTTGGCCTTTGCTATAGTTTCCTAGTATAGATAACATACAATTGGCGGTAGACAAAATTCTTTATAACCCTTATTTTGTGCAATATTATACAACCCAGGTCTATTCCACTGTCACAGAGGAGGGTGGAGCATGTGGATTAATGCTCCATTGTGTATTGGCTGCGACAGCAGTGTTCCTACACCAGAAACCCACATTTGTTTTCATACGTACTTAGCAAAGCGTCAGGAGAATTTTATCTGGATTGGTTTTCCTGGCGCAGCTGCCTGAAGTCATGAATGGCCCAAAAATAGATCATGGCTGTCCATTGCTCTGAGAGAGGCAGTCAGACACAACAGATCATTTAAGTATTCAGGGAGAGTCCCGTTAAGACGAACTGGTAAACAGCTGACATGTGCACCTCATGTTCAGTTGCTCATGTAATCACATCACAACTGACAGTTTGTCCAGTTGTCCAGAACATCTAGGATTACTCTCCTTATTGGCTTGTTGTTTCCGATGTCCCCACAGCAAATCTGCCTCTTCATATTCATTTCCATATGAATTTACCTCTGATGTCCTCTTGTCACCATTCTTATGCTTTATATTGGCATTGGATTGATTTTCAAATATTTTGTAATGAGTATTTGCACGTTCTATTAAGGCCCGTTGCCATGTAGAGGTGGGCAATATTGACATTTAGAGAATACTAGAATGTTGTTTTGAAAATATGCAAACTTTGAATATCATGTATATTCTTTATAGTAGCAAATGGTACAAAAAGCAATGTGAAAAATGAAAATTAAGTTTTGTTGGCCATTTAACCTTCACTAATCCATTTCACAACATGTTTCAACACGTTTCTGTTAGATTGGTACAGTGTTGTCTGATCTTGTCAGGATACTCCAAAAAATATAAAGCTATTCATTTTTGTTACCACTATTGACAATGTCTAGTTACTGCACTAGTTAGTACCAGTTAGTAAGATAAAATAGAGGCACCAGGACTCTAAATGAAACTGTTTTGGCAAATTCACTTTTGGGGAACAGCGCACACATGATACATTTCTGAAACTGTTTTGGCTGTTGTTTAAACCCAGGGAACCCCAAATCCCACCCTCTTTTAGATCTGCAAGTACTCAACTGACCTCCAGAGAGTTTCACAGTTTTGCGCTGGTGAAATCACTACAGTTAGTGGTCATTACTCTTCTTCAGTGCACGTCTGGGTCGTCGCTACAGCAACCGAGTAAATATAGAGGGAGACGGCGCGTCATCAATGGTGCTTTGTTGCCATGGTGACCACAACAGAGATGATGTAAAGAGGCAGGAGTTTGTAAGAGATAGATGGACATGTCATGCCTCGTTAAAGAGACTTGTAGTGATTTTGAAGAAGGCCGCACGGACAGAGTTTTGGGAAAGGTTTTATGAAATTACTCACTCTCAAGAAAAGACATCTACAACGTGACAGGAAGAATAAACAATAAGAAAAGACATCTACAGCGTGACAGGAAGAATAAACAATAAGAAAAGACATCTACAGCGTGACAGGAAGAATAAACAATAAGAAAAGACATCTACAACGTGACAGGAAGAATAAACAATAAGAAAAGACATCTACAGCGTGACAGGAAGAATAAACAATAAGAAAAGACATCTACAACATGACGAGAAGAATCAACAATAACAAAAGACATCTACAACATGATAGGAAGGATAAACAATAAGAAAAGACATTTACAACGTGACAGGAAGAATAAACAATAAGAAAAGACATCTACAACGTGACAGGAAGAATAAACAATAAGAAAAGACATCTACAACATGATAGGAAGAATCAACAATAAGAAAAGACATCTACAACATGACAGGAAGAATAAACAATAAGAAAATACATCTACAACGTGACAGGAAGAATAAACAATAACAAAAGATATCTACAACATGACAGGAAGAATAAACAATAAGAAAAGACATCTACAACATGACAGGAAGAATAAACAATAACAAAAGACATCTACAACGTGACAGGAAGAATAAACAATAAGAAAAGACATCTACAACATGACAGGAAGAATAAACAATAACAAAATACATTTACAACCTGACAGGAAGAATAAACAATAAGAAAAGATATCTACAACATGAGAGGAAGAATAAACAATAACAAAAGATATCTACAACATGACAGGAAGAATAAACAATAAGAAAAGACATCTACAACATGACAGGAAGAATAAACAATAACAAAATACATTTACAACCTGACAGGAAGAATAAACAATAAGAAAAGATATCTACAACATGATAGGAAGAATAAACAATAAGAAAAGACATTTACAACGTGATAGGAAGAATAAACAATAAGAAAAGACATCTACAACGTGACAGGAAGAATAAACAATAAGAAAAGACATCTACAACATGATAGGAAGAATCAACAATAAGAAAAGACATTTACAACATGACAGGAAGAATAAACAATAACAAAAGACATCTACAACATGACAGGAAGAATAAACAATAACAAAAGATATCTACAACATGATAGGAAGAATAAACAATAACAAAAGACATCTACAACATGACAGGAAGAATAAACAATAACAAAAGACATCTACAACGTGACAGGAAGAATAAACAATAAGAAAAGACATCTACAACATGACAGGAAGAATAAACAATAACAAAAGACATCTACAACGTGACAGGAAGAATAAACAATAAGAAAAGACATCTACAACATGACAGGAAGAATAAACAATAACAAAAGATATCTACAACATGACAGGAAGAATAAACAATAAGAAAAGACATTTACAACGTGATGGGAAGAATAAACAATAAGACAAGACATCTACAACGTGACAGGAAGAATAAACAATAAGAAAAGACATCTACAACGTGACCAGAAGATTAAACACCATTTCCCGTCATACTTTTAGATGTACAATATCATTTCACCCTGGAGAGACAAAGAGACCACGAGAATGGACTGTTTAGTAAGCTTTATTCGTGAGTTATTTGGCGCTCAGACCCCGGCGGAAGACGTTGCTATCATGGGCACTCCATGATCTATTTGTATTAGATGTCTCCCCCCGGAGCCTGGAGACTGGTGGTGGTAGATGTGAAGAGAAGGCAGAGGATGAGGGGAATGCAGAGGAGGAGCTGGGGAGGTGGTGGGTCGCAGTACGGTTTCAGCGGTCGAGCCATCTGCCTGAGGGCTTAAATGTGACCGCCTGGGCGCTGATTGGAGCGGGGAGGAGTGACTTGAGAGCGATGATTGGGGATGAGGAGCAGGTGCGAGGGCCATGATGCAGACGTCCCCTGACCTTTCACCCTCCTTCTTGACCGGGAAAAACGGCATAACCTCTTTGGGATAAGTGCAGAAACCTGGAAGAGTCCATGGTGAAGTGAGGGATCTGACTCTCACAGACGGACAGGCGGGCGCCCGCTTGAGTGCGATGATGGCGCTGGGGAGAGGGGTCCTTCCATGGTGGCCGACGCAGATGTAAGTTAGTTCTTCCAGGTGAATTTACGCAGGCTTCATATGTCACGTATTTCCAAGTCTAGCTCACACTTTTAATGTAATCACAAATGTTAAAGACGCTTGCATCACTGAACCAAGCAAACATGACTTTACAGTTCTGTCTGAGTTTGGCCTGAGATGCAGCGGAGGAGCTGGTGAACAGATTGTTAGATCCTCTGTATACAATATACAGAGAGAAATTGCTTGTGAGTGAGTGGGGAAAAGCAAATACATAGCTGCTGTCTGTGTTTGAGAATATGAAGCTGCTTTAGTGGCAGATTAACGCACATGGCGGCACATTTCTATATTATATTGTTATTGCTCATTGACAACCATTTGGTCATAAATAAAATCAGTTAAAGGGGACATCATATGTTAAAGGGGCTCAACATGTTATAATAGTGTGTCCTCATCATTAGTTTACTCAAAGTTGTATTTTGATTTTCACCTTCCCCCTATCCCCGCCCCTATTCTCTGTAATTATTTGTAGTTTTTTCCATTTGTTAAAAAATGTCATATTTAAAAAATAATTTGGCCAGTAGGCTTTGTATGAAAGAACACTATATAGCGTGAATTGAGGTGAGACATTCAGCAAATTGTTGGAGCCGTGAATTGAACTCATGATGGCATAAGTGCTGCTGTGTTAACCACTCAACCACCGGGCAACACTTGTAGCCTTTTTCAACAATAAAAATAAAAATCTGCTGCTTGTTAAGGTGAAATTATAGAAGTAGTGCCCGTCAGCTCTGCAGTTTTGAGGGGAAATCAATGAACCAGTTTCTATTATTAAGTCGCTTTAAATCCATACTTCAATTACTGAATTGTAAATGCACATGGCACTGCAAAGCCATTATCTGAATTTGAAAAAAGAAAGAAAGAAAGAAATGGTTTGACTCGAAGCAGAAACACAAGTTCAAATATTGATATGGTTGCAAAGGCTTGATAATCAAATAACGAGTTTGATGCCATAAAAGAATAGGCAATAGAAGGTCATTTTCAATACAAAATAATAGTTAAGTAGTAGTTTCAATAGTTTCAATACTAGTTTTAGAATAGGTATTGTTACTTTTGACAACTCTAGGTCATGTGACTATGTGCTGCTGCTCTAACCCATCATCAACATGGTCCAACTCCAAGTAATTAAAAGGATTCACCTGATCTGAAAGTACTGTACATTAAAATACGAAATATCACTAAAACATATCACCGACAGTAGTTTAGTAGTCTTCCTTAATCGTGCTGAAGCCTTTTCTAATTTGTCTAACCTTTTACCTGTAACTAATGAGGGCAGCAGACGGACAGGGGACATTAGTGGCCTGTGCAGTAGGTGAAGATGCAACAGTTCAGCAGCTCGACTGGGCGAGATGGAACGAGAATGTTGGGAAAGGGAGCAGGGGCTGAGAAAGAGGTAATTAGTGTTGTGTCCTTAGGGGGTGATAAGTTAATGGAACCGCCTGTGGACAAAATGAGTGACATGACATTAAGATCCAACCCAGCTGGACTGACAGACATCAGACCTCTAAATGTATGCATGAATTAATACTAATGGGACATAATTGAGCTGTTTGACTTGAAGCAGCTGGAAATATATCTTCCTAAAACTTCCTAAAAGAGTTTTACTTTCTTAATGTAAAGTTTACAAAAAAGTATTTGAATAAATTATAACAGTTTAGATTTATTCACACCACATTTGCAGGTCTTCTTGAAGGGTCACAGTAATTGTGTTCATGTAGCATTTGATAATGTCAATTTTTTTCCAGTTGCAACAAAGGCAACACTTTAGTTGCCCGTGCGACCCATAGACTGACTGGCACCTATCCCAGTGACTTTGGGGCCAACTAGTTGCAGGGTTACTTTGAACTTTGTTCCAGTCTTTGTTTTACAGTATGTGGATGGATGCTGTAATTCCAGAAAGTCTGTATTAACCATAAACCAGGTCCAAACAGCAATATCAACCACAGACGTATAATCTACCAACTTTTGGACTGCAGATATTCTATGATATGGTCACATCCAATCTATTTATTAGGGCAGTTTAGTTAAATTAAGCATTGTAATTAAAAGCATCATAATAACTTTTATCTACAGTGGCGTAAAAACTGTTTGCCCCTTCCTGATTTTTTTTTTTTGTATGTTTGTCACACATAAATGTTTCAGCTCAAACATATTTGAATACCGTTGTGGTCCAAGACAACACAAGGTAACACAAAATGCAGATTTTAAGTGTTATAATTAAGGGAAATCCAAAAATATCCAAAACCTACAAGGCCCTCCATGGAAAAAGTACGGTAACGCTCCCTAAACCTAATAACTGGTTGGGCCACCCTTAGAAGCAACAGCTGCAATCAAGCATTTGGGGAAACTTGCCATTGTCTATTGCAGCGCTATGGAGGGATTTTGGCCCACTCATCTTTGTAGAATTGTTATAATTCAGCCACATTGGAGGGTTCCTGCATGACCCGCATTTTTAAAAGTCAAGTCTTTCTTTCTCATTTGTTCCTGGATTTCTTTGGATCGCAGCACGATGTCTAGCTTTTGGGGATCTTCTGGTCTGTTTCGCTTTGTCAGACAGGTCCTATTTAAGTGATTTCTTGATTGAGAAAAGGTGTGGCTAGAGAGAGAACTCAGGCCTGATAAACCACAGTTGTGTTATGTTTTAACAGAAGGGGCAAAACCTTTTAACACAGGGCCAGGTAGGTTTAAATGTTGTTTTCCCATAACAATAAAATATGAATTTTTTGTTTCCCTATGTTGACTTTGACTACTATTTAAATTGGTTTGATGATCTGAAACATTTACATATGACAAACATGCAAAACAAACACCACTGTAAATGGCCACAGGTGCATAATGAGTATATTAAGTCTAGGATATACAGACATACGCATACACAGTCTCACGATTAATATTTGTGAATCACTTATAGGGAATTAAACCAACCAATCAGAATATAAACTATTAATTAACAGGTCTAGTTTGTTTACATTGGGGCAAATATTCAACTATACATACACAGCACTTGAAGAAATGTTTAGGCGTGTGGACCACACAATGTAGCCACACAAAAAATAGATTGGCATTACACATGTAAAGGCAGAATTAAAAGTCTATTTCTCTGTTTAAACTTGGATGTGAGGTAGCACTGAGTTTGTGAATCTAATATGTGTGTGTTCTCTTTGCAAATTGCATATTTATTATCATCATTATTATCTTTTCTTATCTTATTATTAGGCCCGAGCGCCACAAGCTGGCGAGAGGCCTATTAATCCCGCGAAAGTGCGCACATAGTGCGCACGAAATCGAGCGCAAAGCGCTCGCCCACTTCCAAACACTCACTAACGCACTCCTTCACTCACGCACGCCCCGTGCATACTAATTAGTAGTAGGAAAATGGAACATTACCGTTGTGAACGGGCAAAGCCCGTGCAAAAGTGCGCACTAAACGAGCACTTTACACCGCGAAGCGGTCGTCATCCCCATATAAAGCACTCATTTGCGCTAAGTAGCTCACGAATACGTTCCCCATATCTTGCATGTTCCGTGCATATAAGCATGTAATGCAAAAATTTAACATTATTACTCTTTAGAGGGTCAAAAACACAAAGTGGGCGGAGCCCACTCAAAATTAACGAAAGTACCCGTCAGTGAGCAGGGACTTCTTCTTCTTCTTCTTCTTCTTCTTCTTCTTCTTCTTCTTCTTCTTCTTCTTCTTCTTCTTCTTCTTCTTCTTCTTCTTCTTCTTCTTCTTCTTCTTCTTCTTCTTCTCGGGACCAACCCCCCTATTTTTCACCCAGTGAACATTGACGAAAAGTCACAAAAATTTGCACACCTCTAAAAATCATGCCTCTCTACATTCTGGCTATTTCCCTTTTCTAAAATAAAAAAAAAATGGCGCGTCAGCGCCCCCAAATGTACCAAAAATGCATTGAGAGATAGGAAATGACCCAAAAAAAATCTGATCGTAGAATCATGAAATTTGGCGCAGAGGTAGATGGTGACAAGAGAAGTAAAAAATATTATCATGGCAACGCCGTCCGCCCAACCAAATGTCGGCCATTTTGCTTCAAAAATGGCTAAACATGACTCGGGAGTTTTTCAAAACTTCGTACTTTTACGAACTCCTCCCAGGGCGTTGGCCCTAAAAAGCTGAAATTTGGTGAAAATGCTACTGAGGAGTGGGACATCAAAAGTTATTCAAATTACATTGATACCTCTCACGGTCTCTGTGCGGCGAAGCCGCAAACTTTAGCTAGAATTTCAGAAATCTCCCAAATTTAACATTTCTGCCGTTTGCGCAGATAAAGTCCGAATTGCGTCAAATTAGAATCAGTTGTTAAACTCTTTGCCCTAAACCTACTTGAAGTGAAATAAATTATTTTGGCGCCACAGCGCCCCCTACAGATTTTATATGGAGGTTAAATTTTTTGTTTTGCGAAATTATATGAAATTTGACACACAACTAAATTTTGGCATCCCCATCAAAAAAGTTAATGAGACTCATGTCATAATTGTTATGGCTTTGCCGTAACGATGACCGAAACCTTCCATGTTATTCCAATGGGGAAATCGCCAGAACATGTTTACACTTTAGACTTTCACAAACTCCCCCTCAGGGCTTTAGCCCTATTAACCTGAAATTTGGTGAGACTCATCTTCAGGACCATCAAAAGTTATCCACATTTTTATTCAAAGAGTCACGGTGTCTGTGCGGCAAAGCCGCACATTTTGCCAAGAATTCAAAATAAAATTGCTTTTTGATGGTAAAACAAAGGGGAGAAGATGTGACAGCGTCACAGATTCAGCAGTAGGCGTAATAAAAGGACAATTGGGGCGCGTTAGCGCCCCCTCCTCTTGCGGCGTGGCGGCGGCGTGGCGGCGGCGTGGCGAGGGCCGATCATTGCCGCTTGCGGCTATATTTATTATTATTATTCATTTTGATAGTGCCTGCTAATGAACATAGATGATACACATGTTGTAAACATGCTGGATTGTAGCATGGGCTAATTTTCATGTGTTGTCCCACATTCACTTCCACAATTTCTTTCAAACACCAGTATTGACCTTATTCCGCCCGCCAACGTTTCCCTCTTTTCCCACGTGATCACCACCTCACCACTAAAATATGCTATAGAGAAGATTGTCTGTGTACTTGTGACTGTAGTCACATGACATTGACTTTAAATACTCATCATGCCCTTGTTGCCAACTAAGTGCCCTGATGAAGACTCGTTTGTGGGTTGAAAATCATTGGTGTTGTAATAAACTAAAATATTTTTTAGTGCACTAGATGGAGTGCCTCGGATCTGTTCCTTCTGTTGTTTAACTGTGTCTGCCCTGATCCTACAAAGAGCACTTTATTTACCACAAGTGATTAAGCGAGCACTCACAGTAATCTCCTCAATTATTCTAATAACTCCTTTTAATAATAAAGCATTAGATTAATTAGTTATCTCTCTTAAAGCAAAAAATGTGGACCGTAAAAAGAACGCAACTCTTGTCATGTGTAATTTTTTTTCTGGTGAAATTTGAATTCATATTTGGCAAAATGGTCATACTTATCCAGAGCTATGAGTCAAAGCAACAGCAAAGCACAAACATAACACATTTATGCCCAGTTTTTCTCTTTGTATTCCTGTTGTTTCTCTCCACGCAGAGACTGTTTCATTTAATGCGTCTGAGTTCATTATGCTCTTCTGGCCTCATATCAAATGTGACCATAACTCTCTGACAGGCTTCAGAGAAACACTGGAATAATTCAGGCAGTCTAGCTTGGTTTTGTACCCTTCATTAAACTTGAGATTGATTAAAATCCTTTGTATCTGAAAATGGACCTCTATTATTTATTTTACTGCAGTTAGAGAGAGGCAGCTTCACTCAGTGATTTCCCAGAGTGCCTTTCTCTAGATCACATACTGTATAAAATGTGCTCCTGAGTTGTGTAATAGGTCTGACAATATATGATGTAAAGGATTTACAATATTTAACCAGGCAAACTCTTGTTTTGGAAAAAAGGTGAGCTGCACACGTCAGGCGCAGTACAAGACCATCAGGAAAATATCTGAATTAAGGTGCAACAGTCAGATGTTCAGATTTCATGTGTAATAACTAACTAATGTAAAATCTTTGATATTAGGTTCACATTAAGCCAAGCGCTGAGTGATGGAGTCCCGTTGGGTTTTAAGTAAAACCGTCCAATGGTGTATCGTCTTACTGTTAATGAAGGGCACTGGGCTTGAAAAGTGTTTCTGAAATAAGATTCTAGCTTCTCCTTTGATTTGCATATCAATATTGCAATATGTTAATTGAAACAAAGCCCTAAATCAAACTAAGATTTAATATTGTCAACCGACTCAGTCTCCTTCCCTTGCACAGTTCATTCATTCATTTTCTACCGCATGTTAGGAGTCGCAGGTGACTGGTGCCTATCCTAGTGTCTTTGGGCCTTAGGCGGAGTACACCCTGGACAGGGGCCAGCTCGTCGCAGGGTTAACACAGAGAGAATCAGAATAAGAAAAAGTTTATTGCCATTGCTAATTAACAGAATTCACAAACATAGGAACTTGCTTTGGTGATTCAGTGCAACATAAAACAAATAACAATGATAAAACAACCTATATAAAAGAAAAACAATTTCACTCTACTATAGAATAAAAACAAAATAAAAATAAGAATTCTATGTACACAAAATTTACAGTTAAAGGCGCAATGGACGATTTTTCAGCAATTTGAGAACGCAGGCGGAAGTGCGCATGCCCGTGCGGACTGACACAACAAACACGTGCGTTTGTTTATTAGCACGACGGATCGCATCGCATCTCTCGTCTCCCGTAGATTTCCGTCTTCTTCTGAGTCAGCTCGAACAGTCTTTCTCGTCTTCATTTTGTCCCGTACACTGAGGGAACTATATTATGATAGATCCATGCGCTTAGACACGCGGAAATGTGGGACTGCAGGTGAGCGATAGGTGCGTTTTATGATTGATACGTGGCAGGACTAATCACCAGTCCACGCCACGAGGAAATAAGACTCAGATTTGGGCCAAAAAAATCGTCCATTCAACCTTTAAATAACAGATGCAGTGCAGAAAGTGACCAGTGCAGTGAATATTCAGTTAACCAATTCACTTTTTCATCGGAAATGCAAATGATAAACTTTCAAAGTATCAAGCATTGGTTGGTATAATCCCTCATTTGCCCAGGAGTGGTCCCAAAGTTGAAATTCAAAGTGTGATACAGTCTTTTGGGCAGTAGCTGTTTGGTCTCATCAATGTAATGCTTCTTCCACAGGGATCAGACATCCACTTTCACCTCAAACCACGCATTTTAGGACAGTAAGGTATATTAACATTTTAAGCAAGGAAAAGGAATGGTGTGAAAGAGGTGTGAAGGAGACAAGGAGACCATTTCTGTGAAAAAAAAGAAATATAAATGGTTACTTAAGAGGCAATATAAAATAAAAAGGGAAAAAGAAAGAAAGAAGATGATTTGTTGTTTTCACTGATACATTTATTAATTTCTACTTAGAAGCCTTCGGTTCGAATATTTTCACCTTTATTTGGTTAAAAGTGTTTCTAAATATCTCAATATAAAACTGAAATTGACTTCTCTTATGAATTGGAAGATGAAAAAAATGAGGGAGGATTTTGTTATTCAAAAGTTATTCAGTTCTTTCTGTGCCTGTCACTTAAAGAGCAGTGTAAAAAGCGGTGTAAAAAGCGGACTGGTTTCTAAATGGAGAAAGGACGGAAGAGACGGAGGCAGGTGGGTGGTTCAGCTCAGCCAATTAGCAAAGTCATTTCCTCATTTATGGCTTAATTATGTCATGAATGCAAATGACAGGAGCAATGGGGTATCCAAAGGCCATATCAGTACAGCTGACTGTCAAGGATCCACTTAACATGTATTAATGGTAAAATACGATATCTTATTTAACTCATAATTTACTAATGTTCTCTAATTGGTTGAACTATTGTGTTACGGACTTGTTCTTGAAGATAGGCGATGACAAGGATTTGTAGAAGTAAATACGATGCAGTCTTACTTGGCAATTCTATTAGCCCAAGCCATTTCTGTCACATACTTTTAAAACTACTTTAATAAACTGTAAGAATACTTCCAATTGTTTTGAAACGTTGAAAGTGAATAGGACAAAGTCTGCAAAAATTAAAGCTCAGCAGACATTAAACTAACCTCAAAAATTATGAAACGGCTTATGTAATCATGGATGTAATAATGGATGACGATCACAGTAATGTAATTGTATGCAATCTTAAATTAATTAACTGGGGCGCCACGGGGAACATTGATGTCTTCTGGCAGGGCCCGAAGTCAGGACATTATTAGTCTTTAATAATTTCTGACATTTCCTGACAGGCTGTTTTCACCTGTTTCCCTTCTCTATAATTGCCCTGAGGAGACAGTGGTGTAGGCTCAGGTCGTACTTCTACAAGAGACTATTTGCATGTCACTGCACTTTTTTCGGGCTCACACGCTCACACAGTCTGGTGTGTAAGCGTGTTGTCATGGTAACCCCACATGATCTGAGGAAGTTGTGTGAAGGCCCATCTGATTTGATTAAACACAAACCAGTCAAAATTGCCATTTGAACGGGTACTGTTGCAATTCGTACATTTTTCATATTGTGTAGGATAATCAATATGTTTAATCGTAATTTTCAGTGTGTTTTTTGGGATTACCCTTCAGTTTTGTATCAAGTCAGATGCCCTCCCTACTTGCGTCTGGTGGTAAAATGAAAACAAAAAAACGAAGAGCTGCAAAATACGCTGTTATCGTCTTATTTTTCTTCAAAATCGTAGTCTGTTTCTCAGTTGTCACACACTGAACTTCTCCGTTCCAATCACACCATCGTCGCTATTGCAGCAGTTTGATCCACAGTAACAGCCAAGCACCAATCAGCCTCCCGTGATGCCCTTGTTAGTGATGTGCTGAAACTAGTACAAGCACAACGAGCTGCTCTGCATTCTGCAAGACAGCCTGCTATTATGTAAGGAAACCTGCTGGGTAAGCGCTCGCTCTCTTCAAAGATGCGAGAACAACAGTGCTCTCTATCTTTGTATTTGTGCAGTGATTACAACGACAATGAGGTTCACAACATTTAGACGGATGTTGACTGATGTAATTGGTATTTTCTCTTCATGTTTTGTAACAATTTTGACAGTAATATTTTTTTATTGAGAGTATCCACAAAATCTCCCTTGGCAAACTGAAATGCTTGTACTGTGGTGGTGTGCGAGGGCCTGTGCAATTTTAGTATTTGTTTAATGTAAAGACGAGAATTTCTGGTAAATCGTTATTAAGAACTATTTTATCCATGGGTCAGTCTCGTTTTAGACCTGGTTTGTCCTGGTAAAGTACAGGTTTAGATTTGGTAGTACTCGGAAAGCCAAATACTATCTAAGGTGGTACTTGGTGTGAAAAGAAGAAAAAGATGGCCTAAACAATTACATTCTAAAAACCATTGGGGGAAAAATTGTGAAGCCACTTATGCTTTCCTAATTTGCAGCTCCGTGCATTGTCAACTAAAAAGGGGTGTGGCACTGGCAAAAGCTCACAAAATGATTATGATCTCACACAAAGTCTATAATAAACAACATTTTAGACAGAGAAAACTCTCCAAAATGCTCCTTTCTGCTCTTGCGTGAACATCCACACAATCCTAATGAAACAATGATTTGACTTGGAACAAATTTGGTCGACTAAGACGCCATCGACGGATTAATGGAGCTCAACAGTCCCGCCCACTTCAAAGTTTATTTCTCATTTATTTTTGGCATAGAGAAGAGTTAAAAGGCACGATGGAGACGAAGCAGCAATGTTGTAGCTAATGCACAGTTGTTTTCAGTCCAAAAAAACACACATTCTGCAACATGTTTTAATAAATTTGCAGATTGTAAAGTTTCACAAACAGATATTTCATAGGTCTGCTCATTACTCAACACAGAGCCAATTAGCCCCGAGCAAGCTTTCAAACATTTAAAGGTCCCATAACATGCAAAATTGACTTTTCAGAGCTTTTAACCTTCTTACATTGCTATTTGTGCTTCATATATGTACCCAGAGTGTTTTTTTTGGTTGATTCCCGCAGTTTTTAGCTATATTACAGACTATCTCCTTTCCTCGAATCTCCAAACTGACGGGCGGTGGCTGCAAGACCGCGTCATACCCACAGGCACGCGTCACCATCCCCCCTCATAGATAGATCTATAGATATATCTGCTCTGCGCACGCTGTAGAATAAACACCAGATTTATTTAGTCTCAAAGTAATGTTGATCTGAAGTTCTATCGTTTCTCACTCACTGGCGCGGCAGGAGCGGCGCAGCGCGGAGCTGACAGCTGTGGGGCACACACTACGTCACGAGTGGGCGGGGCACACACGCGCTCTGAGACTACGTCACGGGTGGGCGGGGCACACAGGCGCTCTGAGACTACGTCACGGGTTGGGCGGGGGAGCCAGATCGCTCTTCGCAAGGGTGGGGGCGAATATCAAACCAAGCCGTTTGCATTTCCGGGTTGGTGAGGGGGTCCAAGGTCTGGGTGATATTTCTTAACTATTATGTTAAGGGTGTTGCACAACCCTTATTATTATCAATTATACACTTAGGATAAACTACGAAACGTGAAAAATGCATGTTATGGCACCTTTAAGACTCATTTATTTTATTTATGGGAAATTCCTTGTGCGATCACTGTTGGCTAAAAACCTAGAGGACCACAACACAACACGAATTACACTTTGTTGAATTAAAAATATAGCTCTTGATTTGATTGTGCTGAAGTCTCTGTATTTGTCTGCGTGTTTGCCAGTGCTCGTACGTTCCTCCCTGTGAGAGGGACAACCAGAAGAACCGGGACAGTGTTTTGTGGTGGGAGGATTACTTCACGAGAGAGGTCAGCTCACAGTCGTTCACCTGCTTCTTCAACCAGCAGAGGAGGTGAGGCGCCGACACTGGGGGCTCAGTTTGCAGCTCTCACACCAAAATGCTGAGGCGGAGGACGTGTGAAAGTTACCTTAGCAACAGATCATTGTTTCCAAGCACGAGTGGCCAGCTGCTGCATTCACTCAGTTCAAGACAAGTTAAATGTACGCACAAGGCACACATTTTGTGACAGTTTAAACGTTAAATTAAGCAAATAAATAAAGTTGTGCTCATATATTTTTGTTTGTCAAATTATTACCATGATGCAAATGATGCTGCGTTCATGTGGGAAAATGTTCTTCTGAGTTACAAATCCACATGAACGCTTTGCACAAATCCGGAAAAGAACTCGTTAGAATTGTCCACATCATAAGAGCAACAGATTTATGCAGGAAAGACCGTCACAATTTTTTAATGAATTACAAGTGTAACCTTAGCTAAAATAAAAATAGTCTTGACAGGATAGATTCTTTTTTTCGCAACAAATACGCTTAACATTTGAGAAGGCAAATCACAACAAATCCTTAACAGTTAGCTCTAAACGCTGTTAAAAAGTGGACTCAGTGATTTTATAATTGGTGACATCAAAATCCAGACTTTCCGAGACAAAAGCACCCATTACGCATGAATGTAGCGTTAAGACAAATTTTGTTGACTTATTTATAGTACAGTTGCTATGGTAACAGTTATGGAATTACCCATGGACACGTATGTCACACCTGCTGCCCATGTCCAGGAAGAAAGTAACATGATAAATCTCACCGAAATTGGAAAAGTGTAGAATCTGTGTAAAAACCCTAAACTGTCTGTGTACTCCCTCTGTCCAAGTTGGTTGGTTCTGATCTTCAAAACATTTTACTTATGTTTATCATTGTTGCTATGTTTTTTTTATTACAATGATCTGTTATCTTATTAGGAAATAATATAAATACTACTAATAAAATTATTTTAGATTTTTTTTTTTTGAGGAAAGGTCAACTCACTGTTAACTTAATAACAAACCAACTCAGGCCAACACAGAATGGTCGATAAATAATTCTCGTAATCTCTAAATCCATTGGAGATGAAGCATTTACCCGTTAACTAGAGTGTTGTTTAAATATCACACTGAGACGAGCCACTGCTTCAAATTCAGGTCAGCACTTCCAAATATAGTCAAAATTGTAAAGGCTGGAAAACCCTGAGAACCCTCTCTTCGTCAGCTTAATCACGTAGTTTCTCAGTGCTTTGCTGTGGCCTTGTGTACTTTTTACTTCAGCAGCAGAATCATGGTTTGAAATAGGAGTTAAGGAGGCCATTTTAGTTTCAAAAAACAAAAAACTTCAAACAGGAAAGGAGGTTTAGGGTCCAATTTACCAGCCATCTACAACAGCGTTTTGAGGCCCTGGTCTGCCAACAGTACAGACCTGTCAAATGCTAATCAGGTACTCAGTTGTGATGAGGGAGCTGCAGTCAGCAAACAGTAGGATTTCTATGGCCCAGCACAGGGCTGTTAGGGGAACAAAGAAGATTAGTTTGAGATAACTTGGAAACTTGGAGTAACAAGACAGGCAGGCTATTATCAGGTAAGTCCTCGAAAGGTCTTGATTTTGATGACTACAACTGAATCCTTTTCTATTCTATTCGTGCATACTTTAACATTATGCATTGCACTTGTAGGTTTGCAGGTCTTTTAGGTTTGTTAAATGTTTGTTTAGATTCATCGACTGAATTGGCTTCATCTCTGATTCAGTTTTAATGTTTTGCTTTTTCACACTGTGGTCCAAAGAAAGAAAGAAAAAAACGACAAAGGCTATTCCCTGAAACGAAAAGCAAATGTAAAAAGCTTTACATCTTCGTCTTCCACCCCTGCTATGCATTCAGGAACAGGAAACTGACAGAATGATGTAAAATCTGTTTATGTTGGATTTAGGTTTCATTGCTCTTGATATAGTAGTGTGTTGAAACCTTGTGTGAACTACAAGCATCAATCATGTTATAATACATTATTTGGACTATTTTCACACATTTAATCACACAGGTATTGATGATTTAATTAACCCAAGGACATTGTATTCCTCGACGCCGCCTCAGTCACTCAGTGCGTGTGTGTGTGCGTGTGTGTGTGTGTGTGTGTGTGTGTGCGTGCGTGCGTGCGTGTGTGTGTGTGCAGGCCTGACGACGTGTTGTGGAGGCGCTCCCATGACACCAGTGTGCTGCTCCACTGTGTGCTGTGGCCGATGGTGTCTCTGCTGCTGGGCACTCTGATCGTCCTCCTCACCGTGTGTGCTCGCTCCCTGGCTGTGCGCGCCGAGGCCTTGCAGAAGAGAAAGTGCTCCTACGAGGTGTGCCAGGACCTGGGTAGTGCCGCCTCGGACCGGAACAAGGCTGCAGACCCCCTCGCCACGAGTTCGGACCCGGAGCTCTCATCTCCGTCACGGACATTGCCCCTGTTTGCCGTGCCAGTGCGTAGACGAGATCGTGAACACTGAATTGGACGGAAACTGAGCAATTAGCAACTGAGGTGGAAGTACCCTGAGCCATCTGTGCGGTTCAGGATGTCAGATGATGTTCAGTCTGTGGCGTATGACTCTGACTCTGTTTTGAGCTGCTGTAGAGTTCTGCTCCGTAGGGACACAGGAAGGGTACTTCAGACAGTAGCAGTGCTGTAATTTATGTGGCACACTGCAAGTCTCAGAACCTATAATTCTCTTCTGTCTTGGAGCTTTAGCGCACTCTCAAGTTGGCTAAATGTACCGGTAGTTAAAAATGTTCCTCTTGTAGCTCAATCCCAGTAGCCAAAAGTGTGCACTTTTAGACTTATGGAGCGCTAAATATTATTGTATGCTACCTAGGGCTGCAACACCTGATTAGAATAATCCTGACTTATTGACAATTAAAGTAATCAAAAACAGATTTAGTAATTGTTAGTTGTTATCTGCACAATTCAGACTCTAAAAATGAATTTCCAAACAAAGACAGCCACATAATGAAATCAAACTGTGAAAAAAATAATTTAAAAAATGTGTGATTTGTATCAAAAATGTGCTTTATTTGTAATTATTCTCTATTTAAATTGTATAGGGATAAAAATATATTAAGAAAATCTTAATATTCAATAGAAATAATTCTTTGACAAGTTGACTATAAAAGTAAGTTAGTTGCAGCCTTTTTATCTAAAATCTAATATGTGATGAAAGTTTGTAACTAAATGGCAACAAAACACAGTATTTACGGTAAAATGTTGAATCAAAACTACAGCCATACTCTGAAAAGTATGTATTTTATGTAGCAAAAATAGCCAAAAAGAAAATACACTCTCAGTTTAATTGTGTTGACTATCAATACCAACCAAGCACTTCTAATATTGAAGGAAGAAATAATGATTTCTTTATTTCAGAAAAAAGTTGTGATGTTTAAGATTTTACAATTCATTTTATGTACAAACTCATCAGTAACAGCGCTTGACATTGTAAAATCACTTTTTAGAAATGTTTGACCAAAGTCTGTGGCTGTGTTTATGAAATTAACTGAAAGGTTGATTGAAAGTACTGTATGTGAACCTTGTTTTTGTTGCTAGTCAAATTTGTTAAGGACTATTTTATTTTATTATCTATTTATTAGACGCAGTAAGTAATTAGTGACATTTTTGGGCCTTTTGTGCTCTCAAAACAGGTTCCGCATACTTTACATCATGAAAACCCAAATAGTTTGGAGTCAGATGTTTGAATTGGAAGCTCTTGTGTATTATACGGTTTATATTTTACGTGTACCATCTTGATAAGAAGCAAACATGACTGAAATCTTCTTATTGGCCTAGCTCTTAGCTCAGGTTCACCTGGTGCATCATGCTTAGGGGGGTGAACGTCCCCACTCACTGCTGTAGCTCTTTGGGCTGTTTTTGCATCTTATACATTTTGTATAACTTTATTTATTATACAATATAAACTAAGTGTTTTTAATTATGTTCATATCTGACGTTACCTTCCACAGCAGTAAAGCCGGTTGATGTAGCAAAGGGAATTCTGTATATCCAGCGCACCTTACAATGTAATAGCATTTTTTGTTGAGCTCTATTATTACTGTTAAGGTTTTGTTTGGAAATTAAAGAATATACTCTCCAAGGTTCATTCCTACCTCGTTTTGTTATATTGCAATTTACATTTTCAGTTAATGGTTCTGTAGCGCCAAAGTCAAGGAAAACTTTTTAAACTTGGGGTAAAAGCCATTGTATTTCCATGTGTGTGACTCCTGAGCCATCTCTCCAAAGAAAGTGTGTGATGTAGCCTTACCGTTCTTACAAGACTAACATGATCCACATCATTTAATGCCATATGCAAAGTGTGGCCCTATCCATCTCTGTTCTTCATCTCTAAATGTTGAAATATACTATATGTCTTGCACACTATTTAAATTGTCTGTGTTTAGGTCAAACTGTTTGAAATGTTTAGTCTCAGTTTGTACTTTCCATGTTTTGTTTTGTATCTTGTCCTCTGCTTTGTTCAGCTGTGACCTCTGTGATCAGGTTAGCTTAAATGTGTTTTCACATGCAACGACTATAGTGCCTGATAGAGACCTTTAAATAAAACACCTTTTGTGCTTAAACCGCTTTTGTTTCACTCTTGACCTTGTATTTCGCTCTAGAAGCAGACTGGATTGTATGGCTATGTCCTTTCATTTCCCCTGGTTTTTCATTAAAATAATAAAATCCCATCATAATCTCAGGCTCCTGAGTGACCTCACTGTGGACACGAGGAAACCATGAATATCCAATAACTTAGTGAAGTAAGCTGAAATACTCAACCACATTGTTCTGTACTTTACTGAATCCCCATTGAAATGAAATATTTCTGAGTGACACTTATCCCAAAATCACAAAACAGCAAACTGTGATTAGATCCTGAAGGAAGAGAATACTTTTGCCACAGTATACAATGCACAGTTATTGCTCTAGCTTTATCCAGGGTGGACTAAGCAGTGACAGGCCCGTTCTATGTGGGTTACCCACTTCTGCTCTGGACTCTCTGCCCTAGATCAATATGGAAATCTAAAGTTTGAAAGTTTGTTGAGTGTGGTGACTAAATGAAAACAGATCAGGTCAAACGTATTAAACAGTTCTTTAAAGGCAAATTAGGTTAGTTGTTTATATTTTTATATTTTGCATTAAATCTCATTAAAAAAATCCAGTAACTGCACAAATGAACATGAGTACAAAACACTAATACAGAAATTAAAACTTTAAAAATTAATACTCTATGTAAACAATTAAATAGCTTCATATTTGTTTCCATGTTGTGTTTTGACTTTACAGCAGAGACAAAGCACATTTTGAATATAAAATAAATTGCATGTATATAGTTATAATTACACTCTTAATTTTTCATAAAATAAAAGAGTATATATCAATATTTACATTCAGCAATATGTGTAGACTTAAATTAAGAGCTTATACTTCATGTGGCAGTGAGAACATAAGTGCATAATTTCAAAATTAATGCCACTTTCGTCAAACCATGACTAAAATTCAACTTAATTTAATTTTTCTATGTAGCAATGCATCCGATCAGAGTATGTTGCAGGTCTTTTAATGCGCCAGGAACTTTGAATCACCCTTGATCTTCAGTTTAATCTTTTAAACGTCCAGTGTAGATCAAATCTGAAAATAAATAAATAATAATACAGTTTAGAGCATTAAAAAACTCAAGCATAGAAAACATAAGTGTGACTTACCACGGCAGTATTCAGGGTTGTAGTTTTCGTATATCGGGTAAAGAGGGTTTTCCTGTTCACTGCGATGCTTCCTGGCTCGAAGGACGTCTCTCACACACTGGTGCAGGAAGGAATACTGACACTGCAAGACAAACAAATACAATGTATAATCTATATGTTAAATATCTGTATGTTATTCTATTCAATTGCAACAAAAAGAGAAAACCCAGTTCATTGAGATCCCATCCGCATCTGCAGACTCTTCCTCAAACATTACAATCATTGTAAATAATGTGTCATAAATTAGAAAAAGAGACAACACGTGCCGCTCAGTGGCTGAGTGGATAGCACTAATCCGGCTCGGACAAGTTGCTGCGTGTCCTTCCCCAGTCTCATTCCCACACTACACAGTCCTGTCCAAGTAATAAAACAGAAAAGGAGCCCACACACCTCTGTCTGAACCATGTGTTGACGGTGAAGTCGGAGGTCAAACACACTTCCATACAAGTCTACAGTGCCTTTGGAGTCCAACTGCTGCAAAACCCGATCCAGAGCAATGAAAGTCCCAGTGCGACCCACACCAGCACTAAACACAAACAAAATCATAAAATAAACATATAATAACATGACAAAGGGGTACTGAGTTTAGGGGCTGCCACATGCTCGTGTCATGCTTGTATCATATCAGGAAATGCAATATAATCCCAATGGCCCCCCAGTAGAAAAGTTACATAGTGCACCTTTCAAGGGCTTATAATGGGTTGGAGGACTCATTTAACTAAAATGCAGTAAAGATAAATATGTTTAGAATTTTGCTAAAAATTGTAATAATCTCATCCCAGAATACCATTAATTGATGACATCACACTAGGAAATTACCCAGCAAACACTGGGCAAAAAACAATCTGTAATTTTTTTATTTACTTGATCAAATAAAAATATATGAGAAAACCTTTATTTTGTTGAATTATTGTTTCGAGAGTCAAAAAGGTGTTTTCTTTGTGCAGATTATGCATTAATTTGACTGGAGTGAGTACCGTAGTGTGAAGTGTCAAAGTTTTCTCCACAAATACCTACTTGATTGGTGTAAAACTATAATTTATATGTACAACAGATAGAAATACACCAAATAAAGCAAAAGTAAAGTAAATAAAAACCTGCCATATGCACTTTAAGTAAAGCCAGGGCTTATCCCACCTGCAGTGAACAACAGTGGCTCCAGAGCTGGGAGATCTGTCCACATAATCTCTGACTGTGCGGACAAACTGGATGAGGGACTGGGTGCTCTCCGGGACGCCGTGATCAGGCCAAACGGTATAGTGGAAGTGGCGCACCAGCCGAGGGTAACTGCAGCCGCTCTCCTGCGACACAAACAGCGCTCGTTCAACTATGTAAGCATAGTGGAGATATGAGGGCGGCTGATGTTTACAGAGGTGATCTTGAACTCCCTGATGGTCCACTCGGGCAGCACAGACTCTGACAGCATCTGAATGACCAGGTCCCCGTAGTACAGAGGCTCCCGGTCTGCCGGCCAGTACTGGTCACACTTCACCTAGAAAGCACACATTCCCGGGAGTTTCAAATTATTCTCGTGTTCACAGGATAATAAGACATTAACAATTTCCTTTTTTGGTTTGCCTAATTTTTCATTCCTGAAGCTTTGTTTCGCTCAAATAGATTTTATTTGAAGTAATTATCAGTTGTTGCTTTAAAGGTGCCATAACATGCTTATTTTCACGTTTCGTAGTCTATCCTAAGTGTATAATTGATAATAATAAGGGTTGTGCAACACCCTTAACATAATAGTTAAGAAATATCACCCAGACCTTGGACCCCCTCACCAACCCGGAAATGCAAACGGCTTGGTTTGATATTCGCCCCCACCCTTGCGAAGAGCGATCTGGCTCCCCCGCCCAACCCGTGACGTAGTCTCAGAGCGCGTATATATATATATATATAAAAGTCTTAAAGTCTTATGTCCATTGCGCTCTTATTTCCTGGTTTTTCGGTATCGGATAGAACTTCTCTCCGTTTATTTTCCCGGTTGCTGCATCAACTGCCACATCAACCTTCACCATTGTGATAATAGTAAAGAGTGCGATATCATTAATGAAGTTTTGGGCCTGTTTGAGCCGTGTTTCGTTGTAAATCGAGCGCGGAGCCGAGGGGAAGGGGGCGGGAGGCTTAAGGCGGGAGGGGGAGGCGGGTGGAGAGAGGGGGGAGGGGGGATGATGACGCGTGCCTGTGATTATGACGCGGTCCTGTGAACACCCCCCGTCAGTTTGGAGATTCGAGGAAAGGAGATAGTTTGTAATATAGCTAAACACTGCGGGAATCAATCAAAAAAACACTCTGGGTACATATATGAAGCATAAATAGCAATGTAAGAAGGTTAAAAGCTCTGAAAAGTCGATTTTGCATGTTATGGGACCTTTAATAGCGAAAAGCACGCTTGCTGCAGGGGGAGATATTGGAGGCTTTCTGCTGGCCCATAATATTTAATGTCTTCACACAGGCTCAGAAATATCAGTATCATGTCATTCAAGGAGAGAACGATAATTAGTTCAATTCCACACCATCCCAAAGTGATAAATGTGAGAGTAGCCTGCAGTGTTCCTGTGGTTTATCTGGTTTTCAGTTGTTTACTTGTTGTTTACTCTGTTGTTACTTTACTTTCTTATTTTAGATATCAGGCACAAACGAAATATTTAGCAGAGCAGACCTTTATATTCGTTATTAGACAGCTCTTTTAAATTCAAGTTTTGAGCTCAAACAGGAGCAGATTTCATAGTTCACCATTGACTCTGGTGCAGTTTTGCCACTCACTGCTCAAATTCAAAATGCTGTGATGTCATCTGCATAACATCTATACAAAAAATACATGTTTTGGTGATAGACTGACCCGTCCTTTCTCCACGCACTGTGTCACCATGACAATGTTGTAGACACCATGTTCCCACACCATCCTCCAGAAGTCGTCTTTGGTGCCAGGCAGGGGGCCCTGGGTGGCGATATACTCCCGGCGATAGTTGTTGCCCTGAAAGATTAACCCCAAGTGAGTGAGTATGCTTTACTGCCTCTGTGTAACATGTCTGAGTGGAGCATACCGGGATGTAGCTGGCATTGATATAGTCCGAGCAGG
Source organism: Eucyclogobius newberryi (assembly GCF_026437365.1). Lineage (NCBI taxonomy): Eukaryota > Metazoa > Chordata > Actinopteri > Gobiiformes > Gobiidae > Eucyclogobius > Eucyclogobius newberryi. Next base: position 17,687,196 of record NW_027315834.1, on the reverse strand, counting down.
GGTCGTCCTCCAGGTACGTCAGCTTCACTCTGGTGGAATCATCTGTAATAATATCATGTTCAGATTTTTATTTTAAAATACCATGCTGTAATGCTGTAGAGAAGTGGAAAAAATGCAACCACTGCTTCATTTTAAAGCATTTTCACTGGTAAGAAGAGTAAAACTGAGTAACTGCCATACTTGTTTAATTAAAAAGCGGTTGACACATCATCTACAGTGACACAGTCAGTTCAGCCACACATCGCTGCTTTGTTCATTCAGTAAATTCCAGATAATAACCTAGACTTAATAGACTGGAAATATATGTAAACAGTTTAATTTTATTTTTGGCAGCAGGGCTTACAGGGCAGGATGTTGTTGTAGCGGTTCTTCCCTCTGTTCTCAGGCAGCCGCGACAGGTCCATGGTCTGGTTTCGACCGACATCCTTCAGATCCTAACAGACACAACCCGCTTCGTTATCCAATGAGCTGCAGCAGAAACGTATTCCAAACCCCGAGTCCTCACCTCAAACTCCTCCGACAGCAGATAGTTAGAGTCAGTCTGGAGTTTATTCAAGTGCGACTCAAAATGGCAGGCTTTGATTGGACTGAAACGCCAAAGATTCAGTTAAATGTTTGCCATTTTTAAGATTGCATATGTTACTGTCAAATACATACCTTGTGACTCTGCGGTTACTGAAAAACAAAACACACACACATTTTTACACATATGTAAAAACAAATACTCAAAGCCATTGTGTGTAATATATGGTCATACATTTGTACCTTACTCAAGCCATCTTAATAATGAAATTAAATAAAATGTGAGTATCTTATGAAGAAAGCTCGCAGATTATCATCTCATAACTCAACCCTCAAGTGTTTTACAGTTGAACTCTTAAGTGCTTTGTTTGTGTGGAGTTAATGAAGAGCAATGAATACTTAGAAACATCTGCTTCTCCGTAATTACTGTGGACTGTGGCGCTGAATGATGAGGTAATCTGCTAGAGAGAGGACTTTATTGAAAACTAATATTTCACGCGCTCGCATATTGGACGTAGGCGGTATCGGGAACTAATCCTTCTCTGGCTCTATCGTACACAGTCTGAAAAAATTATTTACAGATGGAGAAGCCGTGATCGGTCACACTCACCTCCGTACGCCCAAATATATCCCTGACGCTGGCACCTCCTTCCACATACTCATCCGCACCACCGGGTTCTCCTGCACCGCCCTGCAAAAGCACAACTCCGCTTACAAACCAGCTCTGAAATACTCAACATTTACTCCTGTATCTACTATAGTGACACTCGTTTGTTTCGTTTAAGAGGCTGTCCCGATATTTTGTCACGTAGTTGGGCAAAAACTGCTTCGCTCCAGTACAGAGATGTTGGAAAAACAGCTTGTGGGGACAAAATGAGATAGCTGCGCACGTGCTGCATCTAATTATAAAGCACTTATGCCCATCGTGGTGAATAATTAGGATGCTCAGAAAGTCAGAAATAACTTTGGACTCCTGCAAGCAGTCTAAAATAAACTAGTTCTGTTTTTTAAGCTTTGTGGCCTTACATCAAGTGTGTGCTGCCAACTATGAACCTCACGCACCTCCGATGTCACACCTGCAGGGGCGGAGTTGGAGGTGTAAGTTCTTTATTCCCCCCTCACTCTCCCCATTCCTCATTTGGACTGTGACTGTGTGTTTAATCCCACTTGTTGTTTTAATGTCAGAAACCCTTGATAATGGACCATGGAAATATTTCAATTTGGTATCCAGCAGCAAAACTGCAGTTGTTTTAAATGACTCGACAGGGTACATAGTAGTTGAAATATCCCAAGATTTACCTCTGAACTAGATAATGTTATGTTTTAAAGGGGTGTTTTTGGATATGATTTGATAAAAAACATACACTTTCCGCAGCCTCTGTCTGTACATCAGGAGAGCTGCGACCGCCACCATGACACCAACCAGAAACATGCCGGCACTCAAGCCCTCCACAACTCCACCGAGAGGTTCTGTTCAAAATAAAACATGAATGAACATAAGTTGTCGAGCAGACATTTTATTTTTAGTGTTTTTTGTTTTGAAGCTCACCAGCATGAGTCCTCAGAGGAGCAGAAAGGTAAGTGTCAGAGAACAGTGGCTGGGGAAACTCTCTGTGGCTTTCATCAAACAGTCTAGTGAAAGCACGAATGCTCAGCCTGAACATAAAAAAAACAGGAAATAATAGGTGTGATATGTCCCTGAACTCCTCCCTCCAGGAGAGTGTAGTGAGTTTTACCTATATGAAGTTTTAGCTTTCAGTGGCCCATCGCAGAAGTCGCCATAGCTGTCACTTATGAAGAAGCCGTTGTCATGGTCCAGGTCACAGTTTCCCCCCAGCCGATCCCCCCCTGCCCCGAGATTCACCTCAACCACCTGTAAATTGGGTCAACGGATTATAAGTCTTTCACTGATAGCCCCTTGCTCTGGTAACTATGGTAACCAGAGCTTGACATACACTTTTGATCACTGGCCACTTTGTGACTACAACGTTGAAGGGTTTTGGTGTGTAATTTATTATGAAATATGCACTTATGGCTCTAAGCCATGAAGTGTTGTTATAACTGATTCTATGTCTGGATAGGAATCAAATTTAACAAACGATATGGCTTACACAAGAATAGGTCATGGTTAACAGGAAAAAGCGTATAATTGTGGCTATGGGAATTATAAAATTAGTATTAAAACTGAAAATCTACCTTAATTCTGGAAGTTTTCTTTAGTGCAAATGTGAAGTACCTGTCCAGCAGAGGTCTCAGAGTCCTGCGGGCAGCGACTAGGGAAATACGCTGTCTGGTAGGCTCTGACTGACGAGTTATTGATGTAATCTCGATAAGAAGGCATCGGGTGTAGCTGCTCTGGCTGCAGAATCTCATTGGCTGTAGAAATAAAAACAACTCAATTATTACAAAATTATGTTTCTGCTTACTCTTATGGGTAATTTGTACAGAAAATAATTAAAATGTTTACCATCAGATTCGGCCACAATGACAGAAAAGTATCGAATGGCTCCATTGGCATCACTGAACCAGGAGCAATTGAAGCGGAACAAAATGGATGATGGCGTGACTTTTGAGGCTCTCTCACTCACACGGACAGTAGGAGCGGGAACTGGAGGCCCTGAGGGGAAGAGATGGAGCTTAATGTCAGATATACAATGGCAGCATACTGTATCAAACTTGCATGTTGCTCAAATAAACAAACTGAAACGGAAATATTTAATTATATAGAAATATAGAAATGTATTTCTTTTTTATGGTTTTACTTTTAAGGGGACATATTACATATATGTAAAATAATAACCATGAAATAACAGTGTTTCCCCATCATAAACTCAGAGTTGTATTTCAATTAATTAATTCATGGTTGAGAAATCCTGTCTTGTGTTATACTTGAGAACTACCCCCAATCTCCGCCCACTGCTCTGTACTCGGGATTATTCAAACAATTCTGACTCAGGGTCAAAAAAGACATGTAGCTATTTTTCCACAATACATCTTTTTTATTCTATTAAGCCATTTTAGATCAATATTGCAATTTACCAAGAAGAAATGTAAAATAATGATCCCATATGTCAGTATAATATCAAATACCAGAAAAAAAAAAGCATGATATGTCTTCTTTAACAAAGACTTGTCTAGGCTGTAATTACAATCTGCTTATCCTTGTGTATTCAGGGTCTGTTTGAATAACCATTTAAACCGCTGGAGCTCAACTAGAGGGGGCTGTGTATCCATTGATTTTTATTGTTGTGTGGTCAACACTGGGTCGGTGAGTTTTCTTTGAAGTACATTAAATTGAGAATGACACTTGACTACCGTGCTAGTGTGGCAGTAGGCCCTCATAACCCCTGACAGCCTATGGCCTGTGACCTGGGCCTTTAAAAGGAGGCTTCCTCACCTGCGCTGGCCCTTCTCGCCTCTGACGTCACCCGCCACCTGGGAGCAGTGCAAGCGCCACGAGGACCGGAGCATTCGTTCTGATCGCCCCAAAAACACCCCAAAGTTTAGGCTTAAAGCCAGCGATCACACCAGCGTGTTAATCAGTTTGGTTTGCGCATCGTGCGCTCACCAAACCCTGCTCAAACCTTGCTGTATGACTCGTGCCGCACGCTCCCCAACTTCCCTCCAAGTGCCCTTGGTGGGTTTGGGCACGTTCGCACCGGCCCCATTCTACATTGAGACTGTAACATATCAACGTTTGGAGTTTTTGAGTGTCGGCTCTGGCCCCCAGCTGGACTGTGGGACTGTACCGGGTCCCAGGCCTGCTGCTAAGGACCAGCGCCACCTCCTGGTAGGGTAATTGGGCTAAGTGCCTTAAGGGACAATCTGGGCTGCTGTTTTATTTTACTTTTGTTATTTCTGTGAATTGTTTAAATGTGTCTACTGTTTTAGAGGTGTGAATGTGTGAATGAGAGTAGTAGTAGTTTTATTATTAAAAATACAAATGTTTTATTTATTCTGTCTTTAAATTTAATAAATTGTGAACTTGGTTTCCTATATCTGAGTCTCCTGGTCCACTCAAAGAATTTGCGCTTGCCTTACTTGTGTATGTGTCCCTGGCACCAATCCAGGGTGGCGTTGTTGGAAACTAATACAGTCAATAGTTATTCATTTAACCCATAAATTGGAATTCATGTGGAAGACATCCACCTAAACATCATATCCCTATCGTAGCCACGACATTTTGGCGTTCGTTGGCAGGATGCGATTGAGTTGGACCGAGACTTAGAATTGGGTGATTTAACTTTAGGTTGGGTTATTTAGTGCATCCATTTAGCTTTTGGTGGTTGCTGTTATTCCAGTGATTGGGGGTGCCTAATGTGTGTGTGGTTTAAAGGTCATTTTGATGTTTACTCGCAAGTTATTTGTTTGCAGTGTTCAGTTATAAATTGTGAGTTTTGTTTTCATCTGTTTCTCCTGTGCCTTAAACTATTAACACTTAGAGCTATTCTTGTCCTGTGTTGATAACATATTGCCGTTAACGCTAATATTGTGCCTAAATTGTTCCTCTTGGGTACATTGTGTTTAGGGTATTGTGAATAATACAGCAACAGCATTGTCCCCATTTTGGTTGTAAATTGCCCGTTGTAAAATATGGAAGAACAAATGCGCGAGTTACAGGAATTAGTTAAACAATTGAAAGCAGACAATGAAAGACTGCGCCAAGAGCGCTCTGATGCTTCAGGTGCTAGTCCCGGACCGTCTGCTCCGGCTACGGAACCACCCATGGGTGTGGCAATCCAGGTCCCGATAGACTAGTTTTCATCCCACGTGACCGTAAATGCCCTATGTTTCGAGACCGAAGCGGTATCGGTTTGAGTGAGTGGTTGGAAGCCCAAGCATGTATGAGAGCTCGGCATTTGTCCACAGGTGATCAGGCGTTTTTTTTATTTGACCATTTAGAAGGAGAGGCCCGCGAGGAGATAAAGTATCGCCCCCGCTGAAGAACGGAGTGACCCAACCAAAATTACTGCCATTTTGCAGGACCTGTATGGATGTTCAGAATCGTATGTAGCATTGCAAGAGGCATTTTTCTCACATAGACAGCATGAAGGCGAAGGGCTGTTAGAGTATTCACTTGTTCTAATGTCCTTGATGGAGAGAGTTAAACAGCGTGCTCCAAACAATATTGTAAATTCTGAAATCCTCTTGCGCGATCAATTCGTTGAACAGGTTCTCGATGGTGCTCTTAGGCGTGACCTTAAGCAATATGTGCGTCAGTCTCCTGGGGCAACACTAATTGACGTCAGGGGTGAGGCTATCCGGTGGGAGTGTGAGGGGCTGACTGTGGCCATGCGGGGCCGAAGCAATTCTGTTCCCTCAGCCTGTGGAATTCAATATGCGGTGCAGGGTGGCTACCAGCGGTCAGGCCAAAATCCGCCATCCGAGCAGAGGTGATGGAACTCCTGAGACGTCAGCAGGCACAGTTAGATGCACTGACAAAGAGTATTGCCCGCTTACAGACTTCTCAGCCTTGTCATCGTGGTCGTTCACCACGAACAGGTCCAATAATTTGCCTACGCTTTCAACAGCCAGGCCACATTGCAAGGGAATGTGATGGGCCACTGGTCCAATCCCATTTACGGTCCTCTGCGCGCGGTGACCCACAACTGCGCCAGCTGTCGGAAAACTAGTGCCCACCGTGTTGCAGAGTCACAGCTCGGGTGGGGCATATATTGGCTCAAATAATCCTTGGGTGGGGCTAGAAGACGCTGATGAGTTAATTTCCTCGTGTCCACATATCGACGTTGGGATGGGTGGCGCCACCGTACCATGTCTTGTTGACACAGGCTCGATGGTCTCAACTGTGACCGAGAGTTTCTTTCAGAAGAACTTCGAGCCTTGGGGTGAGGAGCGTCTTAAGGCCTGCCATTGGCTGGAACTTAAGGCCGCCAATGGTTTGGCCATCCCATATGTTGGCTATCTTGAGGTCGAAGTCAGCCTTTGTGGTAAATTAATGCCCCATTGTGGCGTCTTGGTAGTTAGGGATCCACCTGGACAGACTTCAACTCAGGTCCCCGGGGTGCTCGGGATGAACATTATCCGGAAATGTTACCTCGAGCTCTTCGGCCACTTTGGATCGGCCTTGTTTGGAGAATCATCCAGCTCACTCTGTGGAAGCTATGCAGAAGTGTTATGTCGCCAGTGTGCAGTCGGTACCTAAGCTGGGCCGCGTTCGGGTCCGAGGAAAGCGGGCCTGTCGCGTTCCGGGTGGTGCAATAAAGTTGGTTACTGCCACTTGTTCACAACAGCTCTCTGAGGGGACTGTATTGTTTGAGCCACCAGAGGCTGGGTTACCTGCAGGCCTTATGGCATCGCCAGCTCTGGTACGTGTGGAGCGGGGCACAGCGTACATTCCAGTAGTGAACGTAGGAGTAGCAGATGTGTTTTTGTATCCCCGCACTGTTATCGGTACTCTGGACAGTGCTCGGGTTGTCAGCTTGCCGTCGGGTGTTGTCGAGGTGTCGTCCATTGCCGCTCAAGTAGCAGGCCAAAGTATAAGCTCTCCGGTCCTCGACCAGATTGAGCTACTTGACCTGTCTCATTTACCTCCTGAAGAACAAGTTGGTGCCCGTTTACTCCTTCGGCAACATGCCTCGGTCTTCTCCACCCACGATCAAGACCTTGGCTGCACAAACTTAATTTCCCATGAGATCCCTTTGTCCGACAATATCCCTATACGACAGCGGCATCGACGTATTCCACCCTCAGAATATGAGGTTGTGAAGGATCATATTAACCAACTGCTGGAGGCACAAGTGATCCGAGAGAGCTCGAGTCCTTATGCCTCGCCGATCGTACTCGTTCGTAAAAAGGATGGCACCTTGAGACTCTGCGTAGATTACCGACAATTAAATTGTAAAACCAGGAAGGATGCGTTCCCGCTCCCACGTATTGAGGAGTCTCTTGATTCTCTCACCGGTGTGCGTTGGTTCTCCACTTTAGATCTGGCAAGCGGATATAATCAAGTGCCAGTTTCTGAAAAGGACCGGCCGAAAACTGCTTTCTGCACTCCATTTGGCTTGTTCGAATGGAATCGAATGCCCTTTGGCCTGTGTAACGCTCCGAGCACCTTTCAAAGGTTAATGCAGCGAATCTTTGGGAGTCAGCAGGGGCAATCGCTGCTTCTCTATCTCGACGACATCATAGTCTTCTCATCCGATGTGGGGCAGCATTTGGGGAGGCTAGATGGCGTTCTGAGTAGGTTACATCAAGAAGGTCTTAAAATGAAACTAAGTAAATGTAGTTTCTTTCGTCGGGAAGTAAGCTACCTGGGGCACATAATTTCAGATAAGGGAGTTGCCACTGACCCCGGGAAGATCCAGGCAGTGGCTGATTGGCCGGTTCCCACTTCAGTGTCCGAGCTCCGCTCATTTATTGGATTTGCGAGTTACTATCGCCGGTTTGTAGAAGGGTTCGCCAACCTTGCCGCGCCGTTGCATCTGAGAGTGGCAGAGTTGGTAGGTAAATTTAAGCGAAAGTCTTCCAGGTGTAGCCTGGAGGGATGGGACCAGGAGTGTCAGGCAAGCTTTGATGGCTTAAAGGAGCGACTCACCAGCGCCCCAGTGCTTGCATACGCGGATTTTACCTTACCGTTTATCCTCGAAGTAGATGCAAGTCACAGTGGCCTGGGCGCTGTGCTTTCGCAAGAGCATGGAGGCAAAGTGAGACCCATAGCTTATGCCAGTCGAGGGCTACGAGTGACAGAACGGAACATGTCAAACTACAGTTCAATGAACCTTGAACTCTTGGCCCTAAAGTGGGCCATGACTGAAAAATTCAGGGAATATTTGTTGGGACATAGGTGCGTCGTATACACCGACAATAACCCGTTAAGGCACCTTTCAACGGCAAAACTCGGGGCTGTCGAGCAGCGTTGGGCGTCGCAGCTCGCATCCTTCGATTTTGAGTTGAGATATAGATCCGATCGAAGGAACCGTAACGCAGACGCTTTGTCTCGCCAACAAGACTGACCCACTAAACATGGCCGCTCTTGTTCCGGGTATCACGGTGCCACCTTCCTTACAATTGTTGTACCCACGGCCTGTGGAAGTAACGCAGGCTGTGGTGTCTGCGCTGCCGGGTCGCTCGTTGGTTGACGTTCGAGCCCTTCAGAGTTTAGATCCTGTGATTCAGGAGGTAGCAGTCTTTTGGAGACCAAACCGAGAACCAGGCCCTGAGGAGAGAAAACGCTTATCACCTCCCGCCATGGTACTGCTTCGGCAGTGGGACAGGTTAGTGGAAAGGTAGGGTATACTTTATCGAAAGATCTTTCGCCCTGATGGTGGCGAGGCTGTGTTTCAGCTGTTGTTGCCAGTCACCATGATCGAGGAAGTACTGACCCAATTACACAATGATCACGGCCATCAAGGGGTGGAGAGGACCATGGCACTCTTGCGAGCACGGTGCTACAGGCCGGGGATGTCGAAGGCAGTTAGCCAGTGGTGCCGGCAGTGCATCCATTGTCAGACAGCTAAGGACTCTAGGCCGACAGCTCGGGCACTGATGGGTCACCTTTTGGCCTCACGGCCCAATGAAATGATTGCCCTTGATTTCACTCTGTTGGAACCGTCCACGAGAGGTGTCGAAAATGTATTGGTCATTACAGACGTGTTCAGTAAATATACGCAGGCGTTTCCAACTCGTGACCAGCGGGCGTTGACTGTCGCGCAGATCTTGGTCTCAGAGTGGTTTTCAAAGTTCGGGGTGCCAGCAAGAATTAATTCTGACCAGGGGCGCAGCTTTGAGAATTTGGTCATGCAACAGCTTTGTGGTCTATACAATATTGCTAAATCACGGACAACCCCTTACCATCCGTCCGGGAATGGTCAGTGTGAGCGATTTAATCGCACGTTGCACAATTTGCTTCGCACCCTGCCCACTTCCCGTAAGCGCGATTGGTGTTCTTGCCTGCCTCAAGTCCTTTATGCGTATAACACCACACCGCACCAGTCTACTAGGGAATCCCCATTTTTCCTGATGTTCGGCCAGGAGCCTAGGCTCCCAGTCGACTTCCTGCTGGGTCAGGTGGTCGATCCTGTGGCGGGGCATCATCATGAGTGGATCTTGGAACATCAAACCCGCCTACAGCTTGCTTTTGAAGGGACGAAGGAACGCTTGAGAACTGCAGCAGGACGTAGGAAGGCTCACCATGACCGGGACATTCGTGATGAACCGTTGAAGGATGGAGATACAGTTCTACTGCGTAATACAGGCGTTCGTGGCCGCTGTAAAACGCAGGACTTGTGGTCTTCCATTCCTTATGTTGTTGTGAGAGCTCATGAAGGGGGAGCGGTGTACACCATTGCACCTACCCATGACCAGACAAAAGTCAAAACTGTCCACCGGTCTTTGCTGAAGGCCCTGGTTGGTACCGACCTAACTGGGGTGACCCAGGAGGACGACCAACCAGGAGCTACTCGCCAACTATCTGAAGAGCCGTTTAGCGATGTAGACTTGTGGATTGTCTCTGAACACCAATTGCCTTCGCTTCTAAACCAAACCGCGGGTAGTCAACCTCCTTGACTCCGGTCTCTACTGAGCCGGAGATACCTACAGTGGACACACCCACGTGGGAACCAGAGCCTTCATCATCGGTCGACTCTGGCGCGCCTCGGTCTAAGCGCCCCACCGCTGGTTGCCACCCGAATCCGCATAACTTGCCACGGTCAACATTGGACATGTAAAACGGTGTCTCCTGTTGCTTGGTAGAACAGGTTGGAAAGTTCATCGTCGGGGCGACGATGCAAGGAGGAGGGGTAGCATGTGGCAGTAGACACCCTGACAGCCTATGGCCTGTGACCTGGGCCTTTAAAAGGAGGCTTCCTCACCTGCGCTGGCCCTTCTCGCCTCTGACGTCACCCGCTACCGGGGAGCAGTGCAAGCGGCACGAGGACCGGAGCATTCGTTCTGATCGCCCCAAAAACACCCCAAAGTTTAGGCTTAAAGCCAGCGATCACACCAGCGTGTTTATCAGGTTGGTTTGCGCATCGTGCACTCGCCAAACCCTGCTCAAGCCTTGCTGTATGACTCGTGCCGCACGCTCCCCAGGTTTAACGCCCTGTGCGTGACGTTACGTGCAGGCTTTGTGCGCCGGGATTCCTCCCAGCCACGGCGCGCATAGTGCACAAATTCGAGCACCGGATTGCTAACCCCGCGGGTCTCTCCTCCGACCCCAAACCCAGAACTTCCCTCCAAGTGCCCTTGGTGGGTTTGGGCATGTGCGCACCGGCCCCATTCTACATTGAGACTGTAACATATCAACGTTTGGAGTTTTTGAGTGTCGGCTCTGGCCCCCAGCTGGACTGTGGGACTGTACCGGGTCCCAGGCCTGCTGCTAAGGACCAGCGCCACCTCCTGGTAGGGTAATTGGGCTAAGTGCCTTAAGGGACAATCTGGGCTGCTGTTTTATTTTACTTTTGTTATTTCTGTGAATTGTTTAAATGTGTCTACTGTTTTAGAGGTGTGAATGTGTGAATGAGAGTAGTAGTAGTTTTATTATTAAAAATACAAATGTTTTATTTATTCTGTCTTTAGATTTAATAAATTGTGAACTGTTTTCCTATATCTGAGTCTCCTGGTCCACTCAATCAAAGAATTTGCGCTTGCCTTACTTGTGTACGTGTCCCTGGCACCAATCCACCAAAACTAATACAGTCAATAATTATTCATTTAACCCATAAATTGGAATTCATGTGGAAGACATCCACCTAAACATCATATCCCTATCGTAGCCACGACACTAGTACAAGTGTGTGTGTGATTGAGTGAACTCACGGTCTATCATGGTGATGGTGGAGTGTGTCGCTGCTGGACTTGTCTGGCCTGCTGAAGACACACGGACAGTAACAGAGTACTTCTTGTACGCATCCAAGTGATCCAGCGTTACTGTGGGGAAGCCCACAGCCAGACGAAACGCAGAGGTCAGCTCCCCATCATCATGGCGCCGACACTCGACCTCATAAGAGTCAAAGTCGGAGAGAGGAGGAACCCAGGAACAGGAAATCGAAGAGGAGGACAGAGGGAAGCAGTGGAGCGATCTCAGCTGTGATGGACCTGTACAGAATCCAAGGACAATAGGTTATACTTGTATAATATATACATTATATCATATGATATATTATGCATAATAAGCCAACACAAGAGGCTGTCTCACAGGCAGTGCTACTGATAAGACCAAAGGAAGCTCTTCAGGAGGAGGATAAATGTTTAAGGACAAAGAGAAAAGCAAAAGAAGATACCATTTGTCAAAAAGATAAAAAATAACTCAACAATTGAGTATTCATTTCCACAGTTTGAATTCATAGATCAGACTGCAGCATATACTTTTTAACTCACAATCGTGTTTATGAATACTTAAATTCCTTCATATTGACGAATCAGTTTGATGTCCAGTTTGCGACATTCCAGAACAACATTCTAAGTGTAAAATGAAAGTTGAAAATATGTAATAAGTTTCTTATTTGGTCAAACAACTACACCCCAAAATGTCAGAGCTGTTTAGCTTTGGCAGCTGAAAAAACACAGGCCACAGTAAAAAACTAGGTCATTCATATTTATAAGTGTCCTGAATTTTTATTCCTTTGGGCGATCAGTTTTATCCCTGTGGCCAAAGCCTCGCAGGCAAACAGCATGTGATTAAATATAGATTTATACTGAAAACTGGCAGAAACCTATGTTCTCATTTCACCATTGAAGCCTTTTATAATGCTGCCACCTGGAGGTAAAGTCCAGACATTATGTTGACACAAAATAATGCACTGTACATACTGTCTGCATATTAGCAATTCAATTATCCTCTAGAACTTCTGATTTGTTTAGTGCAAAGGTACAGTACAGAAAACTCCACCTACTTGTTCGAACGCTGCGCTGGATTGACTGGCTCCTGGTCATGGACCCGCCTCCACCTTCACTCACAGTCACCAGAGAGAAGTTGTACAGTCTTCCAGGAAACATCCCACTCACAATGCCCTCTGTCAAATGAACCGGGGTGACTCTCAGCTGGTCCGGAGGGCTCCACTGCAAACTGAAGTTACTGGAGTCCCCAAAGGAAGGGCCTGCCCAGGACAACAGTATGGTGTCATTTGTTGGTCCTTGTTTGACGGAAAGATAGGTGGGAGGATCAGGGCCTGGAAAAAGATGATAATAATATGAAAGTGATATTAAAATGTATTTAAAATAAATTAGTTGATATGTCTTACAAGTTCGCCCCAGAGCAGTAGCACTATTGATAAGTTCCCCGCTGTGAGTGATGACCTCAGCTCGGTATAAATGACCAGGAACTAATCCTGCGAAAGTGTGACTATTATGGTCAGTCCCCATTATTTGAGCACTGAGGGAGGCACCACTTGAGTCATAAAGAGTCACCTTAAGAAACATTTGAGAAAACATTTAGAGAACTTCAGAGCAAGGTATTGGTATTGATAAGATCATTCCGATCAGATTTGTATGTATACCTGGTAGCTGCTCCGGCCTCCATCGCCATGCTGCCAGCTGACACAGAGTCGGTCTGTATGCCCTAAACTCTGAATCTCCAGCGACGACACTGGAGCAGGTACTGAATCACAAGATTCAGTATGAGTGTGACACTTAACAAATGGTTTGAAAACAGTCATCAGTGCACAGACCTGTTCTGGCCAGCACTGACGAGTCACTGCTCATGCCTCTGCTCCAGCTCAGAACCTGCAGCCGGTACAGACTTCCAGGGGTGAGGCCCCAAAACATGCAACTGTTTGAAGCGGGGCTCACTTTCTGCTGATCCACCAGCTCAGTTGTGTCCTATACAAGGCATGAAGTGTTAACGTCAAACCCATTCTTGAAGAAAGAATATAAAAACATACCTCTGTTTTGTCATCTGCAGCTTCCTGTCTGTTGCTCTCAGTGACACGATAGAGGGAAAGGTCATAGATGTCGACATGACCATCTGAAGGACGCCAGGAGAAAGAGATGGAGGACGTATTGGCTGAGGCGACTGTCAAGTTGCCGACAGCTGCAGGGCCTTTAATGAATATGGTCAGGCAATAGTTAATATTTTCATAAATCTTCCATTTTACAACAATAGCAGATTTTCATCTTACGTGTTTGCCCTTCAGCTGTTGCTTCAAGTGATGGGATTCCACCGCTCAAAGTCACAACTCTCACTTTGTACCACTTGCCAGACGTCAGATCCTCCAGTTGCTCACGCCGACTGTTCAAGGCCACAGTTCGATTGATGAGGACAGAACTGTCTTGGTCCAGCAGCTGCAGACTATAGCTGTCAAACACTCCCATTGGCCTCTCCCAGGAGACAGTGAGGCTGTGTGTCGTGTGGGCATTGTCTGCCTGAAGAGCTGTCACTCGGGCAGGTGCTGAATCATAGTAGACATAGTAGTCATCGATTAACACAGATCAGACACTTGTGATAATAGTGATTCATATATTTTAAGGTCTTTTCTGTGTCATTAAACCTCACCTGCTCGGCCGTGAGCTGTGCTATTGCTGGTCAGCTTCCCACTTTCTGACTGGACAGTGACAGTGTAGAGCTGGCCTGGGATCAAGTCCATAAACTCTCTTGAGGAAACATGTTTTGGGACTGGGCGCCTGTCAATTAGGTCACTCTACCAAATAGACATATGAATAATTATAGTTATATAATTACACATCACACCAACATTTTAAGTCAGTCTAGCTACTTTAATAAGTCACCTCAGTGGATAAAGAGACTGTGTACATGTCTATGTCTCCAGGGGCAGGTGTCCAAGAGGCAATCAGCCCTCCAAACGGCCCTCTAAATTCTGGTATCAAGTGGAGGTTACTTACTGCCCTGGGGACTGAAGAAAGAGACAGGCCTCAGCTCATGAACTCATGTTAATGTTAATTGGAAAACTGAATTAGCTGTTTTACCTGTTCGTCCCTCAATAAACTGTGCTCTTTGATATTGACCACTAAATGTGGATACCACTATCTTATACAGTCGACCAGAGGTCAGAGATGTCAGCTGGTGACTCCAAACCTTACTGCCCAATGTGACAGGAGGAAAAACTTGAGTGTCGTTAAAGTGCAATGTAACCTGTGAGCAGAAAATGTTTGGTCATCATTGCAGTGATGCAGGTCATCAGGTCATCAGGATTTGTTCAAGTCACCTCATAGTGGTCAACATCTCCAGGAGCAGAGCTCCAGCTGACATTCAGGTCCTTCGTCCCTGCAGTAACCACACACAGATTCCCCACTGCAGCTGGAACTGAAAAATATACATTTGATAAGATTCACTGACAAGAGCTATAAGGGTTTTTTAAAGTCCTTTAGACTGACAGGTGCGTCCAACTGTGGAGACAGTGCTGACATAGTCTCCACTCCAGGTTTCCACGGTGACAGTGTAGAGTCGTCCTGGCTTCAGAGACGAGAAGTCACATTCATTGCGTCCCGCAGAGACACTCTTGTTTTGTAACACAGTGTTGTTGTAGAGGATTTGGACCATGTAATAGTCAAGATCTCCAGCAGCTTGGCGCCAGTAAACCTATTAAATACAATATTAATACACAACTATGTAGTGACATGACAATGACATGATGTTTACAATTATAAGAAAATGAATTGACACCTTAAGGAAATCATCTCGTGCAGAGTGAACAGCTGTTGGGTTTTGCACGGTGGCTGGCTCTAAAACATATATATATATATATATATATATATATTTTTTTTTTCTTTCTTTCTTTCTTTAGAAACAACACAATATACACTTCCAAACCACAGTCCAGCGACTTACGAGTTCGAGCCTGCACAGTTGAAGTATTCTCCAAACTGCCACTTCGTGTCACTATGACAACAGAATAGAGCCGCCCTGCCACCAGCGAGCTGAAGGAGCACTCAGGGGGCGAGGAGCGGGACACTGCCAGAGAGTGGACAGTCCGACTGCCATCCTGAAGACGGACCTGGTAACTATCCGCTGCTCCTGCCGCCGGCTGCCAGGACACCTGCAGCGCATCCGACCTCCCGCCATTGGAGGTGGTTATCTCAGAGACAGACGCTGGTACTGAGACAAGATCATGTGAAATTAATACTTTAGCACTATTGATTGATGCAAAAACAAAGAATGCATTTACATGATGTAAGTCTGACTGCGGTGGCCACACAGACATAAATACACAGCTTGCCCTCAAAATAAATGGGACATTTATTGAAACACAATAGGAGCTGGAACAGGAAGGTGTATAAGTCCACAGGAAGTCTTTGAGTAGAGCTTTGGGAGGGTCCGTGTGTCTGGAACATTCCATACGACAGTTTTGGCATTTCAGCCATTGTTTTACGACTCGTCTGATCTTATCACCCTTTCAGCCCAACTACAACTTTTAAATGTTATGAAACTATTCTTTTCCAGCAAAATACAGGCTACTTACTTCTAGGTATTCTCAAATATTGAACGGACTACATTGTACATCCTTCATTAGCAAAATGATGGACTAAAAAACCCTATTTTTTGACAAATACATCAGGAAGCTTTTACATTATTTTATCTTTTTTGTACATACTATCATCCAGGACAATTTGCCTGTGCTAAAAGAAGCAGAACTGGCTGACCTGTTCGTCCCTCCAGCTCTGTGCGTTTGGACTGCACTCCTCCACTGACTGTGGAGGCCTGCAGCGTGTAGAGAGTTCCTGGTGTCAGGCCAGACAGCAGCAAAGACAATGAACCCTCAGGGATGCTGTAATTCTGCACAATATTACTGTAAAAGAGTTTTAAAAACAATGTAAAACTAGGTAAGTGGTCATATGTTTATTAAGGATATTGTTAATTACCTGTGCTGAAGCAGGATCAGCATGTAGGACTCAACATCTCCTGGTGGTTTCTCCCAGAACACCTGAAGGCTGTCCACTCCTGCACTGCTCAAGTTCATCGTCTTCAATGGCATGGGAACTGATGGTAAGACAGATTTGGCACATAGAGACGTTGTATTCAGTTCAATATGTGTATTTTGCTTGATACACGCACACACCTGTCTGCCCTTCTACAGACACAGAGCTGCTCTGCGTCCCACTCCTGGAAATCACAGCGATTGTGTAGTGCCTCCCTGGAGTCAACACGTTAAAGGTGCACTCCCTCATATTGGCCTGCACCTCGCGAGTATCCACAGTCACATTATCTGTTAAATATTAAACCATTAAAGTAAAATATGGCCTTTTTAAATATATTTTTAATCAAATTATACCATGGTGAATAATCAGAAAGTAGCTGTCTCTTGATCCAGCGGGATGGCTCCACATGGCACTGAGTGATGTATCATCTGCATGACGAATATGCAGGTCCAACACTGGAGCAGGTGCTGCAGAAACAGAAATAATGAATCCTAAAATAATCCATAACCACAAAATATTTGCTAAAATAGTATTATCTATAGTTTAACAACATTATGATTGCACTTTCTACTTACTGACCTGAGAATCCCTCACAAGCCCTTTCAGCATAGAGCTCTCCGCTTTCTACCCTCAAAAGGCCTTTGTATAGTCTCCCTGGTGTAAGACTAGTCCCAGAGATGGTGAAATTGACAGCCTCCCTGTTCACAGTGGTGTTGACAAGCTGTTGGGTTCCATCAAACAGGAAGAGCCTGTAGCCGTCCCAAGAACCATGAGGGGCAGACCAGGACAACATGAGGCTCCCATTCGAGGAGGTACACAGGGCGAGTTCAGATGCTGCTTCTGGGACTAAGGGTGAAAAACATTAGCAAAGATATACACTGTGAAAAATCAAAATGCATTGCTCTGCTCACTTGTCCTAAGTGTAATTTCTGATTGGCTTGACAGTCCTTGGCTTGATGATATCACAACTATCTTATAATCGGACCCAGGGCTCAGCTTATTAATGTGGACCTGTGTGGCATTTGGGGGAAGCACAGTCTCCCAAACTCTAGTGTCACTTGAGAATGCAGTGATGATGAGAGTATCCAAATCCCCTTCAGGCTGTTGCCATGACAGCAACAGACTGGTGCTGTTTCTATCATTGAGTGTGATGTTGGAAACTGCAGCAGGAACTAAAAAGAAACAATTTGAAAAAAACATAAGTAGTATTAACTCTTTATTATTCAGTATTTATTTTGACTCATTTTACCTGTTTGGACTTCAATTGATGTGCTGTTCTGCAAACCGCCAGACTCTGTTACCATTGTAACGTTGTACAGCCGCCCTGGCACTAGGTTTTGGACTGTATGTTGCATTGATGTGCTTTCCAGTGTTTCATTTCTTATGAGATCTATTCAAACAATACACATCTCAGATTAGTTATTGACCTCATTATCACCTAAAGTAGACTAAGCATAGGCCCTATGTAGACTATAACAAGTATTCTATTAATGAAACTATTTGAACTTGAGGAGCCTTCCTCACTTATGTCCACTTATGTGTGATAAGATGCAGCCTATACCAGGAAGGTGTGTGGTGTGTGGACGCTCCCAAAGCTGCAGCCTGTAGCGCTCTGTCCTGCCCGGCCCTGCCTGCCACGAGAGGCCCAGGCTCTGCGTGGAGCTGGAGCTGAGTGTCAGCCCACTCACCGCTGATGGGCCTAAGGAAAGACACATACAGGCTCAGTCCACAGCAGGCATACTGGATGAAAACATAAAACAAAAATGCTTGGAGTAATTTTTAGATATTTTTTTAATAATTAGTGCAACACGGTGGTAGAAAGTAACAAAGAGCAAAAGTAAAAGTACTGTACTAAAGTAAAATTGTACAGTGTTTTTACTTTTACTTCACTATCTGAGAGCAGTATCTGTACTTTATACTCCATACATTTTTGAAAAGGACTGAAAAGTAAAAAGAGCTTTTTTAAGTTTGAGAATCAATATTTTTGCAACTTTAATCATGACATTTTGCCTAAAGGTTTTGAGTTCCAGTCCTGGCCTTGAGCAGACAAACAAATACAGACACTTAAGAAATTGAGACAAAAATCAAAACAAATCAAGATTTCCGTATATAAAAGTTATAAAAAATCTGCGAGAAATAATTTGACTAAAAGTAACATTTTAAACATATACTGTACTTCAATACTTTTACTTAAATACATTTGTATCTGATACTTTTACTTGCGTGAACTTTTGCCCCTGTATCAGTACTTTTAATAAGTATCAAAATGCAGTACTTCTTCCACCACTGGAGAAATACAAATATTTGGATAAGTTTATATTTGGACAGTAGTATACTATAGTTTTGATTCACGAACCTGTTCGGTCGACTTGACTGATGGAGGTGAAACAAATGGGGCGAGTTTGGCTCATGCAATGCGTGCAAATTATGAAAACCAGTGGTATTATTGGAGACTACTGCTTCATGAGTTTGTTCCATTTTTATTCTATTTTTTCTTTGTTAAATTGTATTTATTTATTTTCCCATTTATTAAGCAACACCAACTGGGCCAGTTATAAAGGCTGTCATAATGTTGCATTTAAAGTTGCAGGTCATACTGTAAACGTGTATGAGCATTGTATATGTAAAGAGGTCTATGCTAATTCAAGTTTCATAAGCCACCTTTTGTTCTAATTCTAAACCTCAGAATGTCCACGTTACAAAAAAATAGCAAAGATTAAAAAAGAATATATATATATATATATATATATATATATATATATATATATATATTAATATATTCTTGATAGTTTTAGATTTTATTAGATTTTATTTTGCAGCCTATTTTTTTGCTTCTTCAAGTATTTTCCCATGTTGTGGTTCCAGTGTGTCTAGTTTATTGTTTATGAAGATATTATAAGTATCACATCAAGTTCCCTGTCTTTGCCTCCTTTGTGATATAAAATATATGTGAAACTCATAAGAAGGTTTAGCCACTCTGTCTTTCAGATGATCCAGCGCTCTGTCTGTATCCTGTGGCCATCTAAATGTTTAACAACTGCAGTGTGTTCAAAGAAGCCTATTTTGCCTGGAATATGGATTGGAGTAATGTTGCATCAACTATATAATGTAGTGATGTAAATGTCAGTATGTTTTTGTTTGCCTGTCGTGTAAGTGAGCTCCTCAAAAACAGAACTGCTGAGTGAGTATTATCATCAAATCATATGTAATTAACGCATTTGTTGTGGACAAGGAATCAGATGTGAAAAGACTGAAAACATACCCACAAAAGTGCAACATTCACAATATTATCGTAATTGATCAATATTTCTTTAATCTGCCCAGCGGGGAGTGAAAGGTCAATGTAGCCGACGTGCGGGTGAGATAAGAGGTCAAAAACAAAGCAAAAAAAGCACAGTGCAGAATTTGGAGCTGCTGAGAAGGTTACTGTGGGGGGGCCGCAGTAACACCCCGTTTCCTACACACACACACCCTTCCCACTGCTTCCCACTGAACAAAGAAACAAAAGAGGCAGGAAATGAACCCTGAGCTTGGCCACGTTGGAAATACACACTGAAGGCCCAACTTCTGTTCTGGACATGGGCCAGCCCCAACACTCACTGGCTGTATATGCTATTAGCGCTCTATCAGTCTCTCTCAGCAGGGTCGCTGTTCCTGCAGCTAATCACTGAGCTGCAGAGAGGAAAGACACACAGACTGTCCTGAAACCACACTGTTCTTCAACCACAGGTCACTGAAGATGAAGACAATAGGTCAAAGATACATTTATTGTTTTCGAATGTAATTGATAAAGTATCCTTCTGTTTTATCTTTTAGGGGAGAGCAGTTCATCCACTGACCATAAGCACTCATTCACACCATGTCCTAGTGATGCGTTTAGTATAGTCAAAGAGGTTAGAGGCAAAATGGCATCCCTGTCACATGTCAGAATGCCCCAGGGCAGCTGCAGAAGAAGCTTATCACCACAGCCGTGATTTTGACGTGGTGGTATTGAAAAAGCGAAATTATGTCATTCACAGTCAGCGGCTGGTGTGAGGGGCTGAGTGTGTTGCTGTTTCACTTACTGGTGTGGATGGTGACGTTGTGCACCTGACCGTCTCGCTGTGAGTGGATCTGCAGCTGGTAGACGGTGCCAGGCTCCAGGTGCTCCATGCGACAGGTAAAAACCGCTCCACCATTGTTCCCTCCATTGTTTTCCTCCAGTTCATTTGTCGCCAGATAAGAATTTTTTAAGTCCTCATTTTCCCTGTTTTTTTGAGTTTTGCTTTTTATCTGATTGGCCTCTAGCTGATTGCGCTCTTTAGGCTCTGTGCATTCAACGCTGTCGGTTTCAGCCTCCGGAGATGAGATTATGAAGGAACAATCTTGTCCAGTTGTGTTTAGCGTGAGTGAAATGTGGTCCACCGCTGAATCTTGTTCAGACACATAAAAAACACACTGTCCTCCAGATCCTTCTGTGTGAACGAGACTGAACCAAGTCTGTCATGGAGAGACACAGTTAGTCAATGTCATAAACTGTTAATTACTTAATTTCAGATACTAAAATTTAAAGTACAGAAAACAAACCCAACCATTGAAAAGTTTAAATTAAAACAGATATCAACAATATTTTAATAGGCTCATCTTTTTTATGTGGTAAGTGTTTGGAGTTCTTTTAAGACATAATAATAAAAAGCCTCTAAAAGCATGCAAGAAAAAACGCAATCATTGATCTCATGAACGTTTAACCTGAGTAATGGCTGCTTTTGATAATAACAATGCCATAGATCATTTGTCTAAACCATCTTTATAGTTATTGATTGACTGTCTTTAGATGTTCACAAAGCATAACTCACTTGGAGCAGCAGGAGTGAGTGGATCCACAGCCTGTGCAGTCTTCTATCGGCTTTACATTTGAGCATGTTGATCCTTCTGATTCACACACGAAGCAAACATCACCATAATCCTGAGGTACAGACGATACCCTGAGGTTGACAGATCGCAAGGGCCAGCCGTTTTTGTCCTTCTTCAGCCAATCCACAAATGTTTGGATAAAAATCAGTCAAATTAGTTTTGAAGTTTACAGGGTGCAAAAAACAAGACAAATTATTCCAGTTATTCCAATTTTCAGATCTCATTAAGTCCTCAGGGTCTGCTGTGCACACTCAACTCAAACTTCTCAGTTGGCTGGTTCAGCCTTTGTCCCAGACAGAGTGCCCCTCTTCCTGTCTTTGTCTCTCTGCTTATTGGTCAGACTCTGCAGTGTTAAAGCTGGGAGTTACTAACGGACTTCCGCAATCAAAGCCACAGCTTTCTGAGTCAGAAGAATGAGCTTTCAGGCTGGACTAGCTCTTTAAATGAGCAACAACCAAGAGAGTGTCACTTGCTGCTGGATTAGAATATTACTGCTGCAAATGGCTATACTGACTACTCATACATGCATTTCTTTTTATTCACCTTTATTTAGCCACAAAGTGACGCTAAAGGTTCGAAGAGTAAGCACTTGTTTCCAGGCCCCAATAAGAGGCTCCAAGAAAAGCGTAATCACACAGTTTATATAGATAATTGTAATCAATATAAGCCCATATTTAAAGGGGACATATTGTAAAAAAAAAGAATAATGTTCCCTCATGATTAGCTCTCTCAGTGTTGTACTTCAAATGATTCATACACGTTTGCGAAAATGTTTTCACCAACCCCCTATCTGCGGCCATTATAGGAGAGACTTAAATGAGAGGTAAATAGGGTTCAGAAATGAACACATTTTTTTAACAATGGAAAGACATAAATTACGATCGGTGAAAGGTCACTTTGAATATGGTCCCATTTCTATTTTCAAGCTGATTTATGTATATATTCAAATCAATATTGCATATATTATAGTTTAACGGCATTGGCATAATATGACCTCTTTAAGCTTTACCACAAGGTCTTACCACACGCATGGTGTGTGTCTAAATTCATTTGGAGGCTGATGACAAGAGCTTGGTGAGCAATGGGAGAACATTGAAACACGTTTATATGGGACGATCTGTGGATGTTTCACCATAAAGATATTTTGTTTTGAATTGTTAATTTCTATAATAGCTGTGCATTTCTTTATCACTCTGAAACCAATGGATGTTTAGCCTATAATTTTGCATTTGGCATCAAAGATATTTTTGTAAAAATAAAAATGGGGAACAATACATTTTGTCCTCTGCATTTGACCCATCCTTCAATGCCGCTGGGGCAGTACAGCGCCTGGGGAGCCATCTCCAGATCTTGGTGCTTGGCTTGGGCAGGACTACCGTAGCTGGAGGACTTTTGCCTATTGTGCATATTTTCAGTAGATGTGGGTGAAATCGGAGTGTCTAGTGGAAACCCACCCAGACTCTATATATTTATCTACATCAATCACACACACTTTTTAGGGAACTACAGTCTCACTAAAGGATCAGGTTGACCCATTAAGACCACTTTATTGATCTTGTCTTAATTTAGTGCAAAAATGAATAGCAAATCAGAGCTCCAGTTGTTTTATTATATATTACAGGTAGTATAAACAGGTTACAACACATGTTCTGAACAATAACAACATTCATCTGAGTACATCAAATCCACAGAGTACACTTGGTATTAGGTGTACACTGACTGAGCAAGTGCTCACATTAAAGAAGATTGAAGGGATGATTTGTGCAGCGTTTTTATGTATTTCATTCTAGGTATTAGTAGCATTTATGCTAAATTTGAATTTGTATATTGAACATTTAGAACATCCCTTTCAACTCTTTAAACAGATTAAATACAAGCTAAATACACAATACTACGTCAGAGGCAGTGTGTTGTGGTCCTCACAAGGCATGGAGGTGGCTTCACGGTCCTTCCACACTTAAAAGAGGAATATTCTGTGAACTGAAGCATTGTAAATCTGTCAACTTAAACAAGTTAGACTATTTTAGAGTCACGTGACCCAACGGGAAAAATAGTCCATGACCATGATTCAACTCCCAATTTCTGCTGCACGTTTGTATTAATGTTCTTCAACACTGGTGTCATGCCAAAAAGTGAACTTTCTGTCAATATTGATAATGTTTCTTTATACTAAAAATATTCATGTTTTTTATACACAAGGCCAAATTAACCATCTTGGTCTTCAGCTTTACTTGTTATGTCAAGATGCCAATGTTAACTTAAACATTCCTCTATTTCGACCATTTCAAGTGGTGCAAAGGTGCTAAAATAAAGTTATATATGTTAGAAAAACAGTATAAAAATAAGATTTTTACTCACTAAAACATGTACCACTTCTCCACCATTGTGACAGAAATTCTTTCACATTTTTGGTAAGAAGCAACATAATCCACAACAATTGTCAATGCAACACGAATAATCAAGTGTAAACAGCACAATCTGCCGAAAGGACTACGGTAGTATCTATTACTTCATCTCGTTAGAGGCAACTGCAACTGACTTGATCAAAGTGCTCATTCAAGTACCATTTTACCATTTTAAAGGCTGCTTTTCTGGTTAAATATATTTGTTTTGCAGTTTGCAATTGCAAGTACAAGCATAATCTAACCAAACTATTGCTCTAAAACATGTTACAAGACATTTGACCACATCTACGGTGTAACCATGAGCTAGAAATACCTCAGTCTGGTTATTTTACACAGAAACAAACTAAATATATGCTAAAAAGATATGCTAAAACCATTTACCGGTGACCTAAAAACCTTTATGGCTCTTTTGATGCTGGGTCCACTTAGCTGACTAAAATCCATATGATTTTGCTTTATCTTGGGGTAAACCTGAGAGGATGCAGCTTAGCACTAGTACTAGTATTGTGTGTCACATACTGTAACTTATAGAAAACAATCAGATAAATGTAGATAGCTTTGTATACAGCTTTGTAATGCAAAGAATGTAGCATCAGAACATAAAAAACACAACAGGCTGTTTTCTACAAGAATATTAATTGAGACATTTTTCTGATATTGCACACAATCTCATGTAGTCTTCAAAGGGCAGGGGAGACCTCAGTTAAAAGTCCATATTAACAGTCTAATGCTTATCCTTGAGACACAATATTGTATATCCTATGAGACAGACACAGACAATATAGTAAGTAAATATTGAACCATTGAGTAAACATTGTAACAAATAATTTGTCTGAAAACACCCACAGTCCCTCAGTTTAACATATTACTTCCTATAGGGCAAAAACAAGGGAAAATACAGTTCATTTTGATGTCCCTGTTTTAAAGCTTTGCCTGGGTGTTGGTCCAGCTCCACTGCAGAGCGCCTGTTTATAGTCTCATAAGTCTGCAGTGATATCCTCTATAGACACAGAAACGCCCGCCTCCAGGTGAAGTCCTCTGTGCATCTACACTTCACGGTCCAGTTTCTGCAGAGAGTCGGGCTTCAAACAGGCTCAAGGCGTGATGGACAAATTCGTACTGTTCTCCCGTCTGAATCATCCCTCCTCTGTTTAGACAATAACACATTAAATACATAATAATCAACATGACATCTACATGTGTAAGGCCAGTCATGAGAACAAATTGGACAAGACATTGAAACAACTCTATGCAACCGACACAATAACCTTAAAGCAGGATTATTGCAGTAAACACTTTTCTAAATGTACAATGTCATTACAAAACCTTAGCTGCAACACATAAATGACAGAATTAAACACTTAAGTAGCCACTAATGTATTAATATTCAACACATTCACCCCTCTACAACTCAAATATTATTGTACTACAAAAGAAAAGTCAAAGATACTAGTACATCCTAATACACCCTACGAGATGTTAAATATCGTGCCCCAAAATATAATGTTCATATTCAATGTAATGATTGTTGTGACGGTGTTTATTGCATGTGAGTTACCGGTCTGCACGGAGCTGGCAGGTGATGCTCAACACGTCAACCACTTCCTCCAACTGCAACTGTTTACAGCCTATTGTAGTGGCAATGAAGCAACCTGTGCGACCAAGACCAGCACTGCAGGAAAGAAAGATGATCAAGTTCACACAACTACCGGCATCAAGTTTAGTTTGCATGTGCAGTTTGTACCTGCAGTGGACGATGACTGGACCCATGGCGGCGGAGGACCTCCGCTCTGCCTCAACATCCGTCATCAGCTCCAACAGGTGCATCGCCGAGTCAGGAGTTTTGTGATCCGGCCATGAGGTGTACCAGTAATGTTGTAAAGTGCGTGTTTGATTTCCACACTGTTCAAAGACAAATGTCCTTTTGTTTAGACTGATTTTCAGGACTGAGAGTAGATAAAAGGATGAGGGATCAGCCGGCACCTTCAGTGTGAGAGTGCGCGTTGTGTAGTGCTCGCTCTCTCGTGTGCTGTTCACCAAAACCTCAATCCTTCCGTAGATGCCCCTCTTCTCAGGCCAGTACAGAACACACTTCTGTATTTAACAAAAGTGTTACAGAACATTTTCAGCTCAGCATTAACATGGCATTTGCCATGTATCATCCTGCTCATACCTCATTCTTCTCCTTCAGTTTGGTGATCATGACAATAACAGGAGACTCTTCCTGCCAGGCCATCTGCCAAAAGTCATTGACAGTGTTCACCATGGGACCTTGCGTCGCAACGTAGGCTTTCTCGTCGCCAAGGTAGCCCTAAGATTAAAACAGATTTCATTTTTACAACAATTTGCACACATTGAAAACATTGCTTTAGAACAGGCATGTCCAAACTACGGCCTGGGGGCCAAATGCGGCCCTCAGACCAATTTTTGCTGGCCCTCCGGCTTCTGCTAAATTGGTCCAACAACAAAAAGTAGTTCTTTTTACCGTACAATTGGAAACATTCAAGCAATTTAATGTTAAACCAACCTAATATTAATGTTCAGAGTCTTATTAATGGTGTGGAGGCTCATCGAAACTATGTCAAATGCAACATTTTGAATAATTCAATTTGTCATTCGACAAGTTTAACATTGCCGTGTTGTTTGTGGACACCACTGCTTTAGAATGACACTTTTGCTTTTTCATTTGCGTTTTTTGTTGAGCAGAAACCGTGCTTTGGTCCTCATCTGAGCTCTGAACTGAGTTTCCTGACAGGAAGTTGAGCTATTGTATTAAAGTCTGAGAGCGACAGTACTGACTTCTACAGGACAATACTTTCACTGAGTGGCTTTCAGTGTGACAAGTTCGACTTATTAACTTCTGAAGTGAGAAACTGACAACCAACAATAACCTTCCCCTGCTTTACAATGAGTGTAATAGTTTTACATCTATTTTTACTATAATAGAAGATCACTATAGAGTAGAATAACTAATGAACTGTGTGACATGACTGTACTCACCCTTATGTAGTTAGCATTGATGTAGGACCCAAGCAGATCATTACAATTCTTGGACTTCAAAATAACTCTTGAATGAGGATCTGAAAAAAAGTAATGGTGGAGATTGACAGAAACATTACAGACATTTGGGACTAAATATTAAATTCAGAGTAGCAGTGATTCTTGTATATGACTGCTATTAGACCTTACAATATCTTTTTTACATTTGAACACTACATTTGCTTGGCTTGGAACACACAGGATGGAGTTTGATTGACAGTAGCTGTAGGGGAGCATTCCGAGGATCCTGATTGGCCGGAAGGAAGGAAACGCTCCACGCCCCATCTCAAAGGCTAGATAATCCCGCCCACTTTCAAAACAGAAGGAATCAGCCTTGTTTGGGTCTGTTATATAATTTTATTACATAGAAACTCTTTACGATTGTAGAAAAAGCTTCAGTTGTAGTCATCTGGACTCAGTTAGAAAAAAAAATAGACGTTTCGACTCTCATCCAAGAGTCATTGTCAATAACAGAATTTAGGTCGGGAACTCCGATATTTATACTCGGAGTTCCCGACCTAAATTCTGTTATTGAGTCCAGATGACTACAACTGAAGCTTTTTCTACTATGGAACACGCCTGGACGAATGAGGGATTACACCAACATCTTTACGATTGTATTGTCTTTTTTCTTAATACAATTTTGTATCCGAGTATTAGACTAATTGACTTTTAAAGAGCCAAATCTTCCCTTTGTATAAACATTGTTGTGAGAGAAAATTACTCACTTGGCAGGATGGTCTTGTATCTGTTTTTTGTCCCATGGTTTGGAATGTCCAGTTCTTTTGGGTCTATAAAGTTCATTGGAATTTCCTGGAAAAAAAATAGAAAAAAAATGAACAAAGCCACACGACACAGCCCTAATATCAGAACAGTAAAGCTATGCGCTAATGAGGTGTACTTTAGGATTATCTCACTGCTTTGCTTATAAATTAAAGGTGGACTATGTCACTTTTCTGGTGGAGCGTCTGCCACCCGCTTGTCACCATGGAGATGCTATTGCGTTGCCTTGTATGTTCCGCAGTGTGACGCGTCTACCTCCGTGGAGACAAGCACGCCACAGGTTAGGTCTGTGGGGACATGACCCGAAAAGTTACACAGTGCACCTTTAAGTACGTTCACTCACCGCAAACTCGGCGTGTAGCTTGAGCGTGTTGTTGACGATTTCGCGAAGATCTTGGCGCGTCAGGGGGCGACCGGCCGACAGCAGGTACTCTTTTGCTGCAGCCTCCCGGGGCGTCACCACGGTAATGTTTAGGGGCTCCACTGCACCCAAAGCTGACATGTCCAACACCAAGGACACGTTGGAGCCACGCCTGAAACGGGGGAGGATATAAGATTGGGAACATGGTAAGCGTAAATGCGTTAAAAGCAACACACAAGCAAACATCTACATCGCAGGATGGATTTTTCCTCGTCCTAAGCATCCTCAAAGTCATTCACGTTTGAGTTATTCTTTTTTGTCCTGAATTTGAGGCTTGAGTGACAAATGTTCAAATGTGTTAAAAAAAATAGATGCTTGTTTCAGGAAAATGTCCCTATGAAGAGGCGGAGCCAGCAGCAGAGAATCAGTTCTGCAGTTTTGAACAGGAAGTCGATGGGCCCATTTCTGTGATTAGGCTTTAGATCAATACTGTGACTTACTATTAGCAAAATGTAAATGTATTATAGTTGATCACCTAAAACCTGAAAACGCATGTGTGTGTCTATCAAATACAACTGCACTTCAAAAAAAATAATCTACATGATTTATTCAGAATTCCTATTTAGCTTAGTATTTAATATATTTGATCTGAGATGATAAGTTAATGCATCCAGAATTTCTGACGTTTCAAGATGTTTATGACAGGCTTAAGGTTTATGTTGTTGTTTCACGCTAAATTTTTTAACAATAACATAAAAACAATCAGAGATAAATTAGATGAAATTACCCCCGCTATTAGCCCTGAACTAGCCCAAGCTGTAAATCTAACGTCCCATATAAATCCACCTGTAAACTTAGAAAGGTTCACAGCTGTTGATCAAGCAGAGATAACTTCAGCCATTATGTCCTCTAAAAGCTCAACTTGTGTCCTAGACCCCATTCCAAGCAGACTCCTCAAAGACATTCTTCCCCTAATTATAGACCCTATTCTTAATATAATAAATACTTCACTCGAAAGTGGCTATGTTCCACAGTCCTTCAAACATGCAGTCATTAAACCTCTTCTGAAAAAGCCTAACCTAGATCCCGACCTATTGGTAAACTACAGACCTATTTCAAATCTTCCCTTTGTCTCTAAAATCCTTGAAAAAGTTGTAGTAAAACAGCTTTGTCGTCACCTGCAGGACAATAACTTATTTGAAGTTTTCCAGTCAGGGTTTAGAGCCCACCACAGCACTGAAACTGCACTAGTTAAAGTCACAAATGATTTGTTATTAGCCGCTGACGATGGACTGGTCTCAATCCTGGTTCTGTTGGACCTCAGCGCAGCGTTTGACACCATTGACCACAACATTCTACTGCAGAGGTTAGAATGTGATGTAGGTGTTGGAGGAACAGCCCTCAGCTGGTTTAAATCCTATTTATCTGATAGGTTCCAATTTGTTAATGTAAACCAGAGCTCCTCACCAAGCTCTAAAGTAATTTACGGTGTGCCACAGGGTTCGGTACTCGGTCCAATTCTGTTTACTCTTTATATGCTGCCATTAGGCAACATTATCAGAAAGCATGACATTAACTTCCACTGCTATGCAGATGACACTCAGCTGTATTTATCAATGAAACCTGATCAGAGCGATCAAGTAGACAGACTTAGTGCTTGTGTGAAGGAGATAAAAACCT
The DNA here is from genome assembly GCF_026437365.1 of Eucyclogobius newberryi. NCBI lineage: Eukaryota > Metazoa > Chordata > Actinopteri > Gobiiformes > Gobiidae > Eucyclogobius > Eucyclogobius newberryi. The sequence goes on along the minus strand of NW_027315834.1, from coordinate 17,657,682 downwards.
GGATGACACTTAACTACCTGCTTCTTAACCCTGAAAAAACCGAGGTCATTGTGCTTGGCCCTAAGCATCTACGAGACGATCTATCTGAGCAGATAGTCACACTGGACAATGTCAGTGTAGCCTCCAGTTCTACTGTAAGAAACCTTGGAGTCTTATTTGACCAGGAGCTCTCATTTAAAGCTCATATAAATCAAGCTTGTAAAACAGCCTATTTCCATTTGCGCAACATAGCCAAAATCAGAAGAATCCTGCCTAAAAGTGATGCCGAAAAACTTATCCATGCATTTGTAACGACTAGATTAGACTACTGTAACTCCCTGCTTGCAGCGTGTCCTAAAAGCTCCATAAAAAGCTTTCAACTGGTTCAAAATGCAGCAGCAAGATTACTAACAGGAACAAAAAGAAGAGAGCACATTACCCCAGTGCTGAAGTCTCTTCACTGGCTCCCCGTCGAGTCTAGAATCAAATTCAAAATTCTACTCTTGACCTACAAAGCCATAAATGACATGGCCCCATCCTACCTCAAAGATGCTATAGAACCATATCATCCAAACAGAGCTCTTCGCTCTCAGAATGCCGGCCTTCTGGTGGTGCCAAGAGTCTCTAAAAGTACTGTAGGAGGTAGAGCGTTTAGCTACCAAGCTCCTGTGTTATGGAATCAGCTCCCGACCCATGTTAAATATGCTGACACAGTCTCTTCATTTAAGTCCAGGCTTAAAACGTTCCTCTTCGAAATCGCTTATGGTCAGACTAGTTAGGAACAGAAACATAAACCCACAGCTTTAGCTACGCTGCCCTAGGAGTAACTATGCTGGGGGAAGTATGACAGCTTGAGCACTATCCTCTTCTTCTTCTGACTACTTATGCTATCAAACAATATTTTTTTTTTGATTCTACTTGCAAACTGTTCACCGCCTTCTTTTCTTTCTCTCACTCCTGAGGACCTGTGGACCCAGATGCCCCTCCCCTGGTGAAGTGGTCCCTGCCCTGTGTGGACGGTCCCTCATCTGCCTGAGGAGTGGGTCCAGCTCGCCTCCGACGGTCCCTCATCTGCCTGAAGAGTGGGTCCAGCTCGCCTCCGACGGTCCCTCATCTGCCTGAAGAGTGGGTCCAGCTCGACTCAGACGGTCCCTCATCTGCCTGAAGAGTGGGTCCAGCTCCAGTCTCCCTCGTGTCCGTCTGTCCGTCTGTGAGAGTCGGATCTCTCCTTCACTGGAACTCCTCCAGGTTTCTACGCTTTTTTCCCAAAGAGGTTTTTTTTTTGTAGTTTTTCCTGGCCGAGAAGGAGAGTCTAAGGACAGAGGACCCTGGGACATTGTCCCTCGCCACCACAGACATTGTCTGACTTCATCGCCACCACAGACATTGTCTGACTCCCTCGCCACCACAGACATTGTCTGACTCCATCGCCACCACAGACATTGTCTGACTCCATCGCCACCACAGACATTGTTGATTCATTTCTCCCTGTGGCCCTCAGAGGCAACTGTTGTTGTGATTTTGGGCCTTACAAAAATAAATTGATTTGATTTGATTTGATTTAAATTCTCCGTTCATCGAGATGTTGAAATGTGAAAAAAAATATTGAAATAAGCTTGAAATCTTATTATTTCCAAAAATGTATACAAACCATAGACTGTATGAGACAAATACTGTACATCCACTCGTCAAAAACGCTTCAAGATTAAGTCATTTAAACTCATGTAAATACGGTATTCCTTCGTGCCATGTGGGTGTCTACGGGGCCTGAGATGAACCAATAAAAATACTATATTATTTAATCCCTAAAGAATCCCCTTAAATTGTGCTGTGTTGTAAAGAAGCAAAGAGAGGATGAACCGAGGTGTCAATGTGGTCTCTGTGATGTACTTTTTGTCTTGTACGTGTCCTCTGGTTTCCCCCCTCGGATGGTGTTGTTCCTAATATCTAAGTGCTGATTGGCTGCCATCCAGAGTGGACAGAGCACACGCCCACAGACTCCCTGAAAAACATCCTGTTCTCACATCGAGTCTGAAATCTTCCTTCCTATTCTAACTTTCAGAAGCATCAATCTGTACTTTAATGCTGGTGTAACCCAGAGAAACTGGCTCCAGCCTAAGTTAGCGGAAGAGTTAGGAGGCTCAGATAAAGACTTGAGCGCTTGAGACACGTGTTATTATGTTGTTGTTATGAAAGCCCTTGAAAAGGAAATGAACCATGGCCAAGCATTCCGTCTTGAGCTACTATAAGGCAGACATTTGCTGTTAAAGAAAGAAAATTATGACATCCAGGTATAAGTCAATGTATTTCTAAGGGGTTGCACGTGACAAGGTGCGAGTCAAATACTTGTTTAGAACATTGACAATTCAGTGACAGGGCTTAAAATTAAAAAACGAATATTATTACTTACTTGATACTTATTTTATAATGCAGACATTTACCGGTAATGCCTTTATTTTCATTACTTTTTTTGTGCTATTTGTTTGCACCATATCACCAAAGCATATTCCCAGTTTGTGAAAATCTGTTCACTGAAAATGGCCATAAACATTCTTCTGATTAATCATACTTTAGATTCTGTGAACTGCTCTCCAAACAACTTAAAGCTGTGATTTGTCGTGACTATAAATTGATGCAAGCTGGCGCCATCCATGAACATGGAAGAGATCCTTGAGGTGCAGCGGTAACACTAATGTTGGGAACATTTCGGTTCATATATTTCCAGACACTGGCCTGAGGAAGTGTGTCTCTCGGCATATACTGTATAAACATTGACCCAAGGACACATGCAGCAGCTTTGATCGATGGTTTAAGATCAGCCATAACAAATGCTGTTTTTGTACTTGACTTCCTTGAAAAAGACAAAGTGTTGATATCTTGCATACTTCAGCTCTGTTTACACTATTCATCACATTTCAAACAGCAGAGAACAAACTTCAACACAAACTAACACTCTTGTGCACATACTGAGTCCTTGAGAAATAATACCCTTAAAAGATTTTTGCTGAAATAATCTCTAGTTTTTGTTTCTGACTTGAATCATTCTTGCTTGCACCACTCATTTACTCCTCCTTCCGAGGCACAATCTTGCTGAATTATGATTTACTTTAAAATATAAAACCTGTATATTAATCTCACTCTGCACAACAGTGTCTACAACTTCTTTTCTACATTCAGAGGACTGGCATGAAAACCATGCTCTTTCTCACAGCAGTTTGTTTGTCTGTTTTGTGCTTATCACCTTTCTTGAAGTCCTGCAGCAGATTTCATTCTGAAAGGGGAAGGACAAGGTTTCAACTCGTTTGTAGATGCCGGGACACCCAGGGGGGCCTGGTCCAAACTTTTCACAACTGCAGGTGTAGTGCTGAGGAAATGCAGAGACGGGTGAACAAATATTTAAGTATTTAAAATAAGTGTTGTATATTAATTATATATGATTACTATACATTTTAATAAAATTACCTTGGTATAGGAATGGCAGGAGGTGCAAAACGACGACAGGTTGTGATTGGCTGCTGCTGGGGAATGGGCGTGGCTATAGAAGGAGGTAGCTCAGCCTGGACCATGCTTTTGACTGCCACAGCCTTTGAGCATGTTCAATAAGAATATTGTGTTAAGTACCAGATTAAATACACATAGATGTGATGTCATGGCTGACCTTAGTGACCTTGGTTGGGCTCTGAGCTGAGCCTAGAGGGTCATGGATCTTTGGCCTGTACTCAAGCGGGGATTTCACATGTCTGTGAGAAAGCTGGACCTTCTCTTTGAGACGGTATAAAACCTATTTCCAACACAAAGAAGGGAAAACCTTTTACAAAAATGCCCATTTTAGACGTGATGAGCTTTAATTATCATGTAGTTATAAAGTGACGCAAACATTTAAACATTAAAGTTTGGCCACAAACTTTGGAACGCTCTTCCTCCCCACATAAAGACTGCACTGGCATTTATTCACTGGCATTTAACCCGGCATGAGAATTGTGTGGTCATCTGGCTGTCTTTTATTATTTTAAATATTTTATGTTGTTTTAAATTCGTTTTTTAAATTTATTTTGTTTGTTTGTATTTATTTATTTAATGTATTTATTTATTTTTTTAACATATTTTACTTGTGCTTGTTTTGTACTCTTTGGAGACTTTGTGTTGGTAAAATGTGCTATACAAATAGTTGGATTGGATTGGAAACATTGTGTCAGTAGATGTCACTCCAGCATACACAGAATGTTTACTTTGTAGGTACATGTACTCCCTCTAGTGGTGGTAGTGATGAAACCTTAAACACTAACTATTATGACAGTTATCACCTTTTCAATTTGTTTAACAGTTTGAATAATTGTGATATATATGTTAATCCATCTAATCTTGAATGTTTTAGCGATTTTCATCAGTGAAAGTAAAATAAATAAATTCTAAAGGTTATAAATAATAATAGTATGCTCTCTTGCGTAGAAAACACACAAAAGTGTGTGTTAGTTGAAACACACTGCCATTTTTGGCCTGAGCCACAAATACTCTAATGACCTCCCATGGTTTTAGCCATTCAGGTCAGCTGAGGTGAAAAGGTTTAGCCACAAACTCTGACAGACTTAGAGCAAGTTGGACCAAATATAATAGAAAATGTTATTCTTGTGAATGATGTGACAAATGTGAGTCGTACCATCAAGCATATGATGACAATAACGAGGATAGTGAAGAAGAGAAAGACAGCATAGAAGCCGTCTCGGCTCCACACCTGATCCCTCTGCTGGCCCTGGAGAACGTTCTTCTGCAGACACAAAGAGACCACATAACCATATAACCACAGACACTCCTCAAATGTGATCATATCTATTCTGCACTAGAAGTGTCAGGAAAGATAAGCAAAAAGAAGCATCTATTATTTTTGTATCAATGTTACGGCATATTGTAACAAAGAGATCAAAAGAAAGGTTGAAAGAGGTGGATCAAACTAGTACACAGAGATACATAAATAAGCCTGTTACAATAACAAATTCTGATGTGCAGATATGTTGTTACAGAAATGATTCCAATAAGCAATAAAATAGAGGTCAGCACTCTCGCCTCCCAAGAAGATCATGGGTTCGATTCCCGGGCCAGACCAACACCACATGATCTCTCCGGGTGGAGTCTGCATGCATCTGTTTTTGGCAACTCTAAATTGCCCCTAGTGAATGAATGTGAGAGTGGATGTTTGTCTGTGTGTCTATGAGTCTAATGAGCTGGCCCCTGTCCAGGGTGTACCAGGCCATAGTCACTGGGAAAATCCAGGCCAAAGTCACTGGGAAAATCTCAGTAAACAGGAAAATCACAGTAAAACTTGTTCCCAATGAACCATATTGTAAAAAAAAACAAAAAAACAAAAAAACCATGATGAATTATTAATGAGTAAAATTATATGCATTCATTATTTAACCCTCCACAGCTAAAATATAACATAGATCCAAAACAAAACAAAATATTTCCTGTAATTAATCATCATTAAGTTATTTATTTATTTGAGTTACCTAGTCAGGAGAGATGCTTTGTACCAGCACAAGCTAATTTCCACCTGTCGTCCCTGGTCAGGCTGATGATATTAAGTACCACTGAAGGTGGCGCCGGCAGGAAAACCAATACAAACTCCACACTCCATTTGGAATCAATCCCAGGACCTTCTCTCTGTTGAAGCTAGAGCGCTAACCACTACAGTGCCGGTAATTAATAATTCGATTTATATAGACACTCAGTGGTTATAAGCTACTATTGTAGCCACAGCTGCCCAAACTTCTTGAGCAGACACAATATTATGTGTGAAGTTTGAAGACTTCGTCACGATTCAAAAGCGAGATGATCTACACTAGCTCCAAAGAGAGATTTATTTGATTCTCAACACTGTGACGTTTCGGGTGCTGCCCTTCGTGAGGCATTAAGTGTAGCTCGGAGCACACGTGTTGTATAGGAGTTTGATGAGTGGTCACATGATCATATTTATGTAGAAAAATAGTGCACATTTTTGGTATTTTATATTTTCGCACAACTTCGTTTCCATGTATAGATAAACATCATCTTGGTGGAAACAAAGTTGTATTTGATGGTGTCACCATCAAATATTTTTTTGCTAGAATGAACACCCATTACAGCACTGCAAAATACAGAAAAATTGCACAAACTTAAGTAATGTTTTGAAAATTTGTGTAAAAAGTGTGATGACTTAAAAACTAAACATGATCTTTTGAAAGAGACATGGTAGAGTCGCCTCACCACATGTATCTGTTCTTTACTGACACATTAGGAGTCTGGGATTTGTAACTGTAGCTTTATTACAAGAGAACCTGTAACATTTATCTTGTGTGGAAGTGGAGGTAATTACATTTACCCAAATGTGTAAAGCGTCTGTGTGCTTCCTCAGGCTGATCGATGTGTCTTTAACCATCCCATTAAAGTTTTAACACCAGCACTTTGCACTCTAATAGCTCCCGTCTATCCCTGCTCTTCCTCGGGCTAACATGCGGTGCTTGCCTGGGAGACCTGCTCATACACACCTCGGTGGAAACCTCAGTGATGCCAAAGTGCCCCAGATGGCGATGGAGGACCCTGATGTTCAGTGATTGGATGACTTCTTCAGCTGGGCGAGGCTCCAAGATGCCCAGCCTATCAGAGGACACGAAAAGCTCGATGCAATTCTTCTCTTCCTGTAAATTTCACGCACTTGAGTTAGTTGAAGAAGGGACAGACCATAACAATAACGTAATACAAGCGGACCATAATGCTTCTTACATTGAGGCGGTTGATGTGGACATCTCTGACAGGAACACCCAAAGCTGCTGCTACTCCTTCTCGAAACCAGCGAAGTAAACTGATGTTCAGCCTCCGCACATCCACAGCCAAGTACTGCCAAGAGGAGACAGAAAAACATCAGAAAAACATCAATCCAGGCAAATACAATTATGTTTAGTGTGTGCGGATGTGCATTTGAATTCATTTGAATTTTCCATTGAGTGTAAAATAATAACTCTTCTTTCATTTTGTTGACGTATTAGACACAAAAAAAGAAATCTTATTTTGAATTGGAGTTAACTACAGTATATCTTTCAGAAAATTGGCAAATAAAAAAGCAGTCCAACTAGATAGCAACAAATGAGATCCACTAAAATCTTGTTAAGAACAACTTTGGTGTGTGTGAGTGCTGATCTTTATGTCCCCATGGAAGCAAAATGCATTTAGAGAAAACAGCCTATGGCATTACAACGTCCCATATAAATGTTTACAACATAGAAAGTAGATTAAAAATAATAATAAAACATTTGTGCAGATTGGAGCTTGCATGTTGAGAAAGCAAACAGAGCAATAAACAAACAAATAAAAATGTAAAAATGTTTTCGCATACAGTGTTATATTCATTTACTGAACAAGGGGTGATCATGTCATCACCTTCATACAAAAACAGCATGAGTGCGTCCCTAAAAACAAGCTAAAATACACACAATCATGAAGGCTTTTTGTTTGTACAAAATTTAACCCCTCCAATGACGTTAAACAGTTTGTTTTTCTATGAAACCTGACTGGAACAAAACAAACCCTATACTCATCTATGTGTGTCCATGTGTAGGCGGCTGATCGCTAATGGCTAAAACAACATGTTCTGTTGCCACTTAATTCAATATGAGGAACAAAAACTACAGATACACAGACCCATCACACACACAATGCTATTATGCATTCGGCTCTGTTTTAGGCTTGTTCATCCTCTGTTTGTTTCCACAATTATCAAGTAAAAAACATAACCTAGGCCAACGTATAAAAGCAGGATAAGAAATTGCATTAATTACAAATCAAAATAAAGGCATGAAATGCTCATTGAACACAGGTAAAGGCGCACAATGGAGAGGTATAAAAATAACAACAACAATTTGATTTGTAATATTACTATATCAATTGAAAATTTAAACTCCAACACCATTTAACATAAAATAATTAAACAAATTACATTCAACAACTTCAATTTACATTTTTCAATCAAAAGGCAGTTGAGAGAGTACAGACCTCTATCTGACACATAAAGTGGTACAATAAATAACCTGTACCTAATAATAGCTGGTGGCTTGGGCAGTTGGCCCTTGCTTTTATAACCTAGAAATAAGGTGCTCTTACCTGGTAAACATGGACACATTGTTGATTGTCTCGGCTTTAAACCCAGTGAGAGGCAGAGAGACAGTGCATTGCCTGTTTACCAGAGCGGAGGGGCTTTTTGCTCCATTTCCTGATCGAGTTGCTCTGTGATGTGTGATTGGCTTACAGGAGCTCAAATCTGAGCCTGCCACCTGATTGGCCGCCAACCAGGTAAAACCATTATGGTGCTATGCTTTCTGTCAGGATCAGGTGCTATTTCTGTAGGACACACACACACACCCACACCCACACACACACACACACACAGTAATGACCACTAATTAGCTGATAGCCCTCAAGACAGTGATGGGAGGGAGGGGAAATCCAATTTGCACCAATCAAATACAGTAAAAGGGAGGCCCATACTGAGAGGAGCAGCATTTAACAACAGAAATAAACTTAAACACACACCACATCAAAATCTGGATTTCACTTGCACTAAACCAGGGATTTAATTTGGACTAGAAATGGACTAAACTTGTAGTAGAACAGCACCAAACCAATTCCACATCAAGACCAAATTGAGCTCAAACCAGGACCAAACTCAGTGTAAATACATCCAAAACACCAGCATGGGCGACCCTTCAGAGACAACAGGGTGGCTTGTCAAATCAACACCAAAGCTAAATTGTTTAATAACTACACTATTAGACAGAAGTCGCTCTGATGCTGGAATATAATCTTTTAAAAACGTCAAAGTTCACGCACCACATGTAAAATCAATTCAAACCAAACATAAACGCAAAGCTCACGGACACTGTTACTATGCTAAGAAAAATCATTCTCATGCACCGTTAGTTCCCTTTTACTCCACTTTTTCAACAACAGTTGAAGGTAAAAACAAATTCAGCCTCCGATCAGATTATATATGAAAAACTGGCCATTTTGTGTGATATTATCACCATAACTATTAAATATATCTAAATCTTGGGGAAAATATTAAAATGTTGTATTTTTAGTCAGAACGGAACAGAACCGAAAATAAAATAGCTATTATTTTTACAGTATTAAAAAAACAAACAGTACCAGTGGGTGGCAAACGTGTAAATCTTATAATAGTAGCTGATACAAAATTTGAAAATATATGTCCAATTTAAGCGAAAGTGAAATAAAACGGCACATAAGGGTTAACAACATTTTTTTCATATATACACTAATATTGCATGTATTACAATAAGCATTTCCTTTCTGAAAATGGACATTAGTGATAACAATGTGCCCTTATGGCACGGTGTTCCTGATGCATCTTGTTCTGCCTAAGGGGAAAACGTGAGCAGCACATGCAGAAGTAGGCTGACATGAGGTTAGCATTGTTAACGCTTGTGTGGTTTCTTTAAGGGAAAAGAATGAAAGAGGCGAAAGACCAGCTATGTGTAGCAAGTGAAGAGTATATGTCTCAAAAAATATTGACAAATACAGATTTAAAAAAGAACAAACAAGAGACTATATTTGGTAATAACCCTGCTATTACTTCATAATTTTGGACATTGTAATAATATGCAAATCAGCATATGGATGATGTTGACTTTATCTTGCATTGAAAACTATGAGAAATGTTTGCTGAACTTGACTACTAAACTACATTCAAGCATGTTTTCTAATGTAAATACTGTCACATAACCACTTATTCCATTCCTTTGTCATGAGCACAGGGACAGGTCTCGCAATCAGGCACAGGAAGTACAATAAACCCCAATACAAAATGGGTTTACGTAAAAAAGAGCCGCGTCGCACTGCTTCATGAACACAGAACCAGGTATTTGACCGACTACATGTGTAAATAATAATCATGATAATGCGTGGTAATCCTTCACGGCAACATAGAAGCGCCATCTGCGTTTCGGTTTTTGCACAAGGTTTAATCAGATTGTCCTCACTCCCACAATGCATCTGTGACGTGGCTGGCATAGAGAGACAGACAACTGCTAACAGGGCCATCCATTATTCACCCACAACAACAGATTAGGCCTGACGAGCCTTGTGCCTACATACAGGACATGAATTAACGCTGTGTTCAAGGTACCTGCAGTGCAACCTATTATTCTTTCGGTCACGGCGAGTCCACGATGAGCGCCTTCTGTTCCCAAAAGCATTTTTCCTGTTGCCTCTTGTGCATTTCAATTAGAGCAAACTGTGTCACATTGTCTGCATCTGTCACACTCCCAAATGTAGCCCAAAGTCATTGCGGAGGTCAGTGCTGTTTGTCTAAGCCCTATTGTGGAGGTAAGTGGGTCTCTCGCACACCGATTATTAGCGTTACCGTGGCAACTAAGAGCAGAGCCTCTCTCCTCCGAAGCAACAGAGGAACCCAAAATACATTGTCCATCACTCACTGTCCACTTCAGCTGCTGGACTTCATAACCCCCTTTATTACACACACGTATTACATTAGTGCATTGGGCTGAATCAAAATAAAATAGAAAATGAATATGGCGTGCAAATGCTGATTCAGTGCCCGGACTATCATCATTAACGTTTAAAATTAGCAAGCGACACTTAGCGGTATCGTCCAATAATGTTTGTGCCTTTTACCAAATAACTGTGAATAATACAACCGCTTATACGTCAATAAAATCAAAATAAGTATGAATGTAATAAAAAACATAGCCTATGTCTCATTTCACACACCATTTTTCCAAGCTATTCTAATCCTCATTTAAATTGAGTTATTGTTTGCACAGATCATGCGACTCACCACAGTGACCAGGTGTTGTGCGGACACTTCAGTGTGCTGGGAGCCTGCCTCATGGTGCAGACGTGCCAGTAGGTTTAAACCCCATTGTCCATGCTCCTGACGAAACCTGGAATCCATAAGGGCCTCTGGTGTGCCCTTCGCTAACCTGGACTCATGGTGGCGCTGTGGGGGTGGGTCATGGTTCTCATCCACATTGTACTGATGACGCAGGCGTGGGTGAATGAGTTTGGAGCGGTGAAGAGGGAAGAGGCACAAATCCTGACCACCAGAGGAGGACTCTTCAAAAGAGTAAGACAGAATATATGAGACCACACAAGGAAACAAAGAAATACAATATCATGAATATAATAATAAAAAACAGATAACTTATTAAAAAAACACTCTTGTACACTTGGGTAAGTCTGTAAAGTAGAAAAACACCGACGTAAGTCTGTAAAGTAGGCCTATTTGAAATAATACAAAATTGCTTTGAAAACATCTCAGTCGCTTATATTCCACTAGAGTATGTGGGCTAAACAAAGGGATTCATACATGTAAAGAAATTATCTGAAAGTAATCACATTTTCCCTCTTCATATTGATTTGTCACATTTTTTGATTCAAACAAATACAAATGACATAAACAATAACACTCTTCTCATTAACATTACAAATACAATACAAAACAGTCAGATTTAATCCTCCAAAATTTGAACTGAACACTGCTCCAAACCACAGACTTTAGACTGACAGACTCTTTAGACAGACTTTAGACAGATATCCTGAGCGATGTGAGGACCTCTCCATTAAAGACCTAAACACAATCCTTGACAACTAGAAATAACTGAATCAACCTTGAATTAATTCATATTTGATTAATTCTGCAGACCTAACTGACTTATTTGTATCGTTCACAGATGATTTCCACACTAAGCTGAGGCAGGATCACAACATCTGTCTCCTTGGATTGGATTGTTCCCCTAGTGACAGCGTCCCGTTGTTATGAATAACACTAGACTGCAGCTCTGATTGGACGCCACTGTTTTCAGTATTTTCTCAAAGGAAACTGTGTGTCAGAGTCAGGGCTTGTAACATACTGGTATGGCAGAAATACAACTCTTAAGTTGACAGCACAAAGTAAACCTTATTGTCTTGCCATATGACTAGCCACTTCTTAATTATTCTGACCATAATTTATTTTGGGATTGTATGGTACGTTTGTCTAAACAGTAACACACAAACACAAACATTTAGAAAAGTATCCAACAACTCTGGTGTATGAACGCAACCAAAAACTGTCAATATCGCAACAACACAACAGAACTATACTACTGAGTTTAATATAAAATGGATTAAAATGCTCATAAACTCTCTTGAGGCCACAGTGAAAACTGTGAGTGTTGTAAATGTGTCTGAATCATTAAAGCTCAACACTAATACAGGAATCAATTAGGCAAATCATCAACGACCAGTCATTGACAAAAATGTCTAGTTTAAACACACCTAGAATCTGACTTAGCAACCCGAACGAAGGGTTTTATACCATGAAGACATTAGAAAACATTATTCCTTTTTGACATAAGACCATGCTAATTAAATGAACGGGTGACATTATTGGCCATCATAGATTAGTGTGATCACCAACAGGAGAATGCAAACAGCTATAGGCCTGACACATCATTGGTATAACAGCAGACATCTTACCTGAGATCAGCATCTGTGCCCAAACCAGAGAAAGCACAAGAAACATGGCTAATGATGTCTTGTTTAGGGAAGATAATTGGGGGGGAACTTTCTGCTTATCCTTGTCAGTGACGAACAGAGGCAGTGGGCTTCATGGCACGCGCTACATGACCGTAAATTAGCTGCTACACTCCGGGATGCTGCGCTCCGGAGATGCCCCAGTGTCCGCCGCCCTGCACCATGGCACCTGCGGCCCGAGCGCACTCTGCACCGCCTGGGTCTCCTCCAGAGCCTCGCATCGGTGATGACACGGATGAGATGGTCCGTCTCCAACCCGGTAAGCTAAAGGAGAAGAGCGGCAGAGGGGCAGGAGGAGGAGGAGGAGGAGGCGAGGAGGGGCAGAAGGAGGAGGAGAGGATGAGGGGGCGTGGTCCAAGCGCACAGACACCAGCGCAGCATAATAATAACAGGACTATTACACATGTGCCCATATGGTTCAGGTTATGTCTGTTTGTTATGCCGGGTGACACAATACGTTTTATCACATATACTGTACTCCACCAGCAGGTTTCTGACAATATCTCGCACGTGAGCGCCCTCTGCTGCCGAAGAGCTTCATGTTTGCTTCTGTGGACTTGAGAGAACGAGCACTGTGGATATTGATCAAATTATTGTCATGTCTGTGTCCTATTTATCATGAGTCAAGACGATCGTGCTGCATATGGGTCACAATGAACTATTCTGTGTATTTTAACTATTCTGTGTATTTTCTGACCATCTGTGGACTAGTCTAAACAATCTTAAAGTGGACGTCATAGCGAAGGTCAGGCCATTTTTATCAGACCCAAGCAACAGCGATATAAAACACAGCTAAATCTTGTGAAGAGTCGAATCTCAGCTGCAAGATGAACAACATGCCGCTGTTTTGTCTGTGTTCCCCTGTTTTCATCAAATAAAGAACTTGAGAACGATCTTCGACAGCACAAACCACTGGGGCTCCATCGTTTTCAGTATCAAAATAATAGGGTAGGCGTAGTACTCATATTCTTCATTGTTGCCATGGATCGATCAGTATAAAAAAGGCACATTTCATTGAGCCAAAACAAAACATTTCCCTCCAGTGCCAGTGGTGATTACTGCAATAGATGATGAATTGATCAGATGAGCCAAAAGTTTAGGGAGTTTCCGTTTCTGTTCCAGTAATCCTGCCTGACGGTTTACGTAGCCGGATGTCCATATTAGGGCACTGGACGCCTTTTACTAAATGGTGTAATGTCATGCATGTGTTCATATATTGCATATATTGCATGGACAATTTCAATGCCACGCCACTGCTCATTGTTGTCTTTTGACTTCTGAACAGTGTTTTGGGTTAGTTTTGGTCCTGGCCGTGCACATGGATGTATTATTTTATCCGTGTTGGCTCCACCTCCGCCTTCTAAACCAAATCCTGCTCAGGTCTGATACTTTCCGCTGGACTCTCTCAGTCACAGACGTCTCCTGAGGGCTCTTTGATCGCTCTTTTCGACGTTACATCGCCAAAATGGGTGATATCAACACTTGCCTCAAATGCACATTCACCATCTTCAACATAATCTTCGCGGTGAGTTCAAAGACTGTGGTTTTATTCGCGTCTTTGGGAATTCAAAGTGCGCAGTGCGTGAGGTGGGGGTGGGGAGCTGCAACTTTTCACTGTTTATTATCAACATATGGTGTTTTCAGGCTCAAATCAACTGTTCAAATACTGGGGAAAAGTTTTTTTTTTATTCAGTTATTATTATCATGTTTTGGTCAGGACTAAAGAGTTGGACAACTTTATGTGTTTTTGTTGTTTTGTTTTGTTGTTGAGAAGCCTGATGGGCCCTTCCACCCTGAGAGAAGGTGACGGGGATCACACCTGGTGTTGTTCCTGTTTCACTTCCTGTTCACAGATTACAAAATGTTTTTTCTAATTATATTTTAGAACTTACTACAACTCATTTGTTACAACAGTTTACATTACACATTTTTGATGAAGCTGTATTTTATTAGCAACAAATCCTCTCCCCAAATGTTTTACACCTGTCATGACATTGCCGTGTGCTTGTAATGGTCTCACAGGTCGTTGGAGGTCTCATCATCCTTCTGGCGGTGCTGGCTCAGATCCTCACCAGTGTCAATGGAGCAGGGAACGTAAGTCCACACAACATACGTGTTGAAGACAGCACTTGTTTTACATGTCCCTTCTCCCAACAGCTGGAGAACCGCACAGTCAGCCTGATCCTGCTGTATGTGGTGGGTGCCATTACCATGGCGATTGCCACTCTCGGAGCCCATGGAGCCAACAAAGAGAAGAAAGCTCCCCTGGTTGCTGTGAGTATAACCATAGCAGCGTCACTAACACTATGACAGATGGCTTGAATTAGACAATTTCTCTTGCTGTAATTATGTCATAGAAACAGTTTACAGTTCAAGTATGTTGGTTACACTACCTGGATACTTTTTAATCCTTTGCTTCTATTCCTGTCCAGTTCCTGGTTTGCATGGTCATTGGAAGCCTGATAATGCTTCGTTTGGGATTCACTACTGTCTTTGCCCGCCCACGGGTAATTACTGTTTATTAACCTATCATAATAATAATAATAATAATGACAGATAATAATTTGGACTTCAATCTGGTCATGTTTATTTTAGCTGGAGCCTGTTTTGGAAGAGACTTTTCGCAAGTTTCTGCCTTTGGACAAGGCAAGAACAGACGTACAGAAGATGACGAATGCCATGCAAAGTCAGGTAAAACATGTCTTCCAGTGAAAGTCAATATGTCGTCGCTAATGCAAATTGTCATAAATGATTAACCATCAAGGAAAGATGTGTTGTTGAAATTGGATCACCAGTTTCTCTACACTCTCTCTGGTCTTTTGTTGAGCTATAGTTTTAATTATCATGACCACTTCCTCTCTCTTGTTTTTTTAATTTTGTGACAGTTTCTCTGAAATAAAAAGGGGGTTATTTTAGCTATTTGTGGTTTGACTTGAATCACTAAGTCTTGTGTTGTAATTCCGACACTCCTGTGCTCCCAGTGGCTCTAACTGTCACTACATAAGGTTTTCTGGTGTGTTTTATAGATGCAGTGCTGTGGTCTCTTCAGCTATGATGACTGGAGAAGCAACATCCCTGACTCTTGCCTCTGCAGCCAGGAGTACGAGGAGGACAAGTGCGAACAGGTTAACACCGATGTAAGTCTTGAAACCTTCTTAATCTTTGGCCCGACGGCTTTTAAAGAACACTTCATTGATGTGTGTGTGTCTTCTGCAGGTCTTCTTGTCAAATAAGTCCGTCTACCGCACTGTGAGTAATGCACCTTAGCTTTGTTCAGTTGTGAAGCACTCGTACAATGGCCTTCTTGAAAACGTGAACTGTTTTCTCCCTCACCTTTAGCCCTGCTTCCCCATCTTGATGCACTACGTTCTGTTGATCACTGACATCATGCTTGCTGTTGTCTTCACCCTGGCCACGCTCGCAGTGAGTATTGCTCAATTGGATAGGGCCAAATTTGTCCTGAACAGAGGTTATGCTGGGGACATCGCAGCATTCTGAATTCTAGCAGTGAGTGGTAAAAACACTATAGAGTCAATGGTGAGGGATTATAGTATATTTTCTAAAGGTGAAAAAACAGCTACAGTCAGATAACTTAAAGGCAAGGCAAGGCAAGTTTATTTGTAGAGCACATTTCATACACAAGGCAATTCAAAGTGCTTCACAACAGGAAAAATGCATTCAAATCACAAAGAAATTACGAAACAGAAATACAATAAAATTAACTAAATTAAAAATTATCAATCCAACTGATTGTCTAAACTAATAAAATCATAAACAAAAGAGAAGAGTGCAAAGAAAAAATCCTTTCAGTCATATGCGCAGCTAAACAAAACTGTTTTTAGCTTAGATTTGAACATTGTCAGAGTAGAAGCCTGTCTCACATCTTCAGGAAGACTGTTCCAGATTTTAGCTGCATAAAACTGAAACGCAGATTCCCCATGTTTTGTCCTGACTCTGGCACCAGCAGGAGGCCAGTCCCTGAGGT
Organism: Eucyclogobius newberryi; assembly: GCF_026437365.1. Taxonomy (NCBI): domain Eukaryota; kingdom Metazoa; phylum Chordata; class Actinopteri; order Gobiiformes; family Gobiidae; genus Eucyclogobius; species Eucyclogobius newberryi. The sequence goes on along the minus strand of NW_027315834.1, from coordinate 17,641,136 downwards.
CCTCAGAGTCCGAGATGGTTCATATGGCACTAACATATCCAAGATGTACTTTGGTGCTGGGCCATGGAGAGACTTGTACACAAGCAGAGCTGCTTTAAAGTCTATTCTCTGAGCCACAGGAGCCAGTGCAGAGACCTGAGAACAGGACTAATGTGATGGTACTTCCTGGTTCTAGTCAGGACCCGAGCAGCAGCGTTCTGGATGTACTGCAGCTGTTTTACAGCTCGTTTGGAGAGACCAGTGAGCGGCCGTTACAGTAGTCTAATCTACTGGAGACAAATGCATGGATAAGTCTCTCTAAATCTGGTTTTGACACTATATTTTTGATTTTGGCAATGTTTTTTAGATGGTAAAAAGCTGCTGATGTTATTGATTTGATGTGGCAATTAAAGTTCAAGTCTGAGTCCATTATTACCCCCAGATTTCTAATTTGGTTTGTAGGTTTTAGAGCGAGACTCTGGAGGTGACCGCTAACACTTTCTCTTTGTTTCTGTGGGCCAAAAACGATTATTTCAATCTTGTCTGAGTTCAGCTGGAGAAAGTTGTTTTGCATCCACAAACTGATCTGTTGGAGGCAGTGACAGAGTGAATCTACTGGTCCATATTCACCTGCCGATAGTGAAACATAGATCTGAGTGTCGTCTGCATAATTGTGATAGGACACATTTTCACTGCGTATCAACTGACCTAACGGCAGCATGTAGAGGTTGAACAGAAGGGGACCCAGGACTGACCCTTGGGGCACTCCACAGATCAGGGTCATGTGGTCTGAGACACAGCTACCAATTTTAACAAAGTACTTCCTGTCTTCCAGATAGGACCTTAACCAGTTTAAAGTACTTTTATAGATGTTTTTAATGCTTGTGTGTGTTGTGTGTCCTCAGCTGCTGGGCCTGGGTCTGTCCTCTCTCATGATCCACCAGCTGCGACACCCCAACAGAGCCCCTGTGCTGTTGACTGTGCCTGCCATCTTCAGCCCACAGCCTCCAAAGTACCAGGAGCTGCACAACCCTCCCTCGTATCCCGCATATAAAATGTGAACACCAGGATCTTTGTCACTGGACCTGAAAAACAGGTTTATGATGAAATGGTTTTGAAAACCACTTAAGTACTTTCACTTATGTTTTCTTACTTGCACTATAGGTTGTATTTTCTCAACATCTAACCAAAGGTTACAACGACTCTCCAAAGGGATAGAGTAAAAAGTTTTGATACTGTTGCAACTTTAGCCAAAGATCTCTTGTAACGCTGTGACTCAGCTATAGTCTTATTTCATAACATGTTACTTTGTACTTTTATACGGCTGTAGCTGTTTGAATGCATACATCTTCCCCATGTGGGACAATAAAGGAATATCTTATCTTTAAGAGCAATATTATGGGATTTTTGTGTGGTTTAAATGAGTAATGGACTAGAAGTCATAATCAAAAGGGATGTTATTATGTATTGTTTGGTGTGATGTTAATAAAAAGGGAAAACTGCTTTATGTCATTGTCACAATATTTGCAGGGGCGTTTCAGTATTTTTCCTTTCCTTTACATTTCCCAAGCAGAGCCAATTGTCTCATTGTGTCAGTCACACCCTGCACGTGACCTGTTACACCTGTCCTGTTTCACACGAGCTGTTACACGTGACCTGTTACACCTGTCCTGTTTCACGCGACCTGCTACACCTGTCCTGTTTCACGTGACCTGTTACACGTGACCTGTTACACCTGTCCTGTTTCACATGACCTGTTACATGCGACCTGTTTCACATGTCTAGTTACACATGTCCAGTTACACATGACCCGTTTCAAGCAACCTGTTTCACATGTCTAGTTACACATGTCTAGTTACACATGACCTGTTTCACGTGACCTGTTTCACATGTCTAGTTACACATGTCCAGTTACACACGACCTGTTACACCTGTCCTGTTACACATGACCTGTTACACCTGTCCTGTTAGACATGTCCAGTTACACGCGACCTGTTACACGCGACCTGTTTCTCATGTCTAGTTACACACGACCTGTTACACATGTCGTTACACATGACCTGTTACACATGTCCAGTTACACACGACCTGTTAGACGTGACCTGTTACATATGACCTGTTACACATGACCTGTTTCACATGTCTAGTTACACATGACCCGTTACACATGTCCAGTTACACACGACCTGTTAGACGTGACCTGTTAGAGAACTGAATTTGAGTAACTTTATGTCATCGTGGTGCTGAAGCCAGATGTCATCAGAGTGAATCCAGCTGCTGCAGCACAGCTCAGGCAAGAGAGACGGGGGCAGAGCTATCTCTGGGCATAAGCATTGGCATAAGTGGAGCATCAGAAAAAAGTAGCTTGTTTTTTTTTTTTTTTTGTTATATATAATAGATGAGCTCCACGTAATAGTAACTGAAGATAATCATGAGCCTCGAAGGTCAGGTATTTGAGCCACAGAAAAAGGGAAAACAAAAATGTAAAACAGTGGTTTTGCTTATCCCGAACACGCCTGTCACATGTAAATTTAAATTGTTTTTCTTTACTCCATGCCTTATTTTGATATGTCTTGCTTTTATCATTGTTCATTGTTGTGTGTTGAACCAAATCACAAAAGCAAGTTCCTGAATTTTGATAAACATTTTCTCATTCTGATGCCAATGCGCTCACAGCTGATTGGCCCATTTTTCTTACTACAACAGATCTGACCTTGGTCCAAATAAACTAAAACTGAGTTTGCTCAAACTAAACCTGCTCTAAAAGCAACAGACCTCAGGTCAATGATGACGCACACACTTCAAGACTGAAACATTTCCCAGCAGCCACCAGTGTGCTTACCAACTCTGCCTTGAAGGTTGTGTTTTTACACATTTCATCTGTGGGCAACACCAGAGAGAGCTGCAGAGTGTAATTTAGCCGTTTTGTTTTCATTCAATGACAAAGGGATCTTGGGATGGGCACATAAAGTATTAAACAATAGCTCGGTTTCAGTTTTTATTTTTTTAAAACAGTGTTTAACAGAAATTAGACATGCATTCATTACAGACTTTTAACAAGAAAATCAGCTGTTCATGTGTGTCTTGCAGAGAAGTTGCATTTCCCCATCACTGCAATAAATGTTCACTCTTTGTCCCAAAAATTTAAACCAGGATAACAAAGTATGAATGTACGAAAAGCCCAGCTCTAGAGTTCTTTTGGCATTTTCTGTCCCATTGATCAAAGTGAACCTAATCTTGCACTTTCTCGCCAAGTCAGCAAGGGCAGTTATGGCAAAACAATTATAGCCGCTACACATACTTTTTAAATACATTTGTATTCGGTCATTAAAAGTTTCACCCCTCTAAAATAGATGTGGGAATATCTGAAGCAATACTGTCCACTGAGGAGTTTGATTTGTGCCTCATTCATGTGGTTCTGGAAGAAATTACAGAAATCAACGTTATAATTTACATGTTCTATGTTCGGGAACATGGAACATTGTAACTTAAGTTAAAATCCCATGCTCTTTAGCAGCAGAGGCTTCTTTTGAGTAGAACACCAGACAGAAAATCAGCTTTATATTGTGAGCGGCTATTATGAAAATGTATGCAAAATATTTAGCCAGAAGAGCAGCAGCCTCCAGCAGGTGTGGCCTGCGGCTCGTCGTCAACAATCTGAACTCCTCGTCTATTTGATGCCGACTGGCTGGCACCGTTTCCCTTCAACCGCTCCTCTGCCTGAGCCGTTTCCATCATCCCTGAAAAGTATTATACAACTTTATACTTTTGATACTGCTCATCGAGCTGGTCTGTACTTTTAAGGCAAAGTACAATGAAAATAAAACCAATTAAGATCCTTAATTGCTCTACAAATTTGTGTAGGATGTATTTTCAACTTCCAAGTGGTAATATGGAGTAATATAACTGCAAATGGCAAAATATTAAAAAAAAAGGCACAGCACATGACTTTTTGGCCAACATTTTTTTAATGCTTTCATTGAACAAAAAATGAATAAAAGCACGTGACATTACTGTAAGTGCATGCTTACATCTCCACAAACCTGACTCATATCTGAGATGAGTCTGCCCACTTATTTCCATAGAAATGTTGTTCCTTTAGCTATAATATTCCACTGTATGACATAAACAGATATGTTCTGAGGGATTTAGCTTTCAGAGGTCAGTGTGACTCTGGTCCGTGTGTCTTCACATGGAGGCCACATTCCTGTGGGATCAGGAGCTTCACTGGTTTGAAAGAGGCCGAGTATGAAAGATCTGAACAGACACGCTCAGCTCTCTGGAAGTTTCCTGGTTTGAAGTGAAACTGCTGGCAGCTATAAACTGCCTAAAAAGTCCAACTGTGTTTGTTTAATTCACTTTAGACATAACTATTTGCATGGATGTCTCAAATCCTTCATTAAGTCTTTAAGTTTGTGTCTCTTTTGTACATTGTGCGTCTTTACTACGAGTGACTTACTTTTACAGAGATCCAAGAACAGCTCCTCGATGCCTTTATTTAACTTGGCTGATGTGTGGTAGTGTTTGGCCCCCACTGACTCAGCATAACTCCACGGGGACAAAAGCACAGGTATTAAAACAGCACAATTCACCAGCTCATCATTTCACACAGCATTAGTCCTCACCTTTCAGCCTCCTCCACTGAAACATGTCTGTCTTTGTCCAAATCTATTTTGTTACCTGCAAACACAGAATTAAACAGGTGTGATCAACGGAGTCATGGTTCAGTGTGGAAAACGTTTTTTAGAAAGTATAAATAAGTCTTACCTACTATACACAAACATATCTCACTCCCCAACATTTTCCTCAGCTCTTTCACCCAATTTTTCACCTAAATGAATGTACAAAAAATATAGTGAATGGAAGAAGATTGCTGTGTGGAAGCCATGATTAGTTATATCATAAAACCAAGTATGGCTGCTACTTACGATCATTGTTCTTAAAGATTATCTAGCCATTATTTTCGGGAGGAAATTTACAGACTAAGCAGTTTTTTGATCAAAAACAAATGTCTTTTTTGTCTGGAGCCATAAAACCTCTTCACATAATTAATAAAAAAATATCTAATTGCATTTTTTTCTGACAGGTATTGATTGCTATTGTGATTAGATTTGTTAGATTAGATTTATGTTTTAATAATAAGATGATGTTCACATCTGAGACACGTCCTGGAGGTTTGACAAACTGAACCAATGACACTCACATGTATTTCAGAACACGTTTGTACAACTCTAAACTACAGGATTATGCAGAAGATTATGTGGTTTGTGGAGAAAATGTTACTTCCTTTTCGATGTGCTAATTGCATTAACATTTATTGTGATTAATTGTGCAGCCCTAGTGTATAGTCCAGATAATGATTATTAAATTGCTAAATTAATTGACGATTATCTCAATAATAAGTTTGTTGCGGTCCACCCTTAAAACACATACTTTCTGAAAGGAGTCTTCATCTGTGACGTCGTACACTAGTATGGCTCCATTAGAGTCTCTGTAGTAGATGGGACCTAACGCATGGAAACGCTCCTGACCAGCCGTGTCCTGGGGGAACAAGCACAAGTCATGTGACCAACGCACAACTACATAAAAGACGCGTTTCTGCTTTGACCTACCCAAATGGCCAGGTTAACTCTCTTTCCTGAGATGTTGAGCTTTTTTGTGAGAAAGGATGCCTGTAAACAAAGACAAACAAGAGACTTTTACTGAACAGGCCTCCTCCAGGAACACTCAGGTACACCCACCACACACACCACACACACACCCACCACTACACTAAACACTACATTACACACCACACACGCACTACACACACCACACACACACTTAAGTGCTGGGGTAATGAGGCAGTCAACGGTTACTTGAGAGGAAGTATAACTGGACTTTGCACTGCCACAGATTATGTCCAGATAAGAAGTGGGGCATAAAATCAATGTTCTGATTTTGTTTTAATGTCGGTGACAAATTGCATGACTGTGATTATTATCAGCAGCTGTTGAAGAGGGATTTAGCTTGTGCCATTTTTTTTGCTTTTACTTGTGATAAACAGCTGATTGAAGTTAACCAAGTCATTTGACAATTATATGAAATTTAAACTGACTCAAGATTTGATTTTAATATGAAATCCATGTGACACTGGAATTCATATTAAAACAAAACACATTAAATTATTTAGTGGATAATATCAAGTAAAATTATTGCAGAATTGACTGCATTGCCTCATGGATGTTAAGAATGTCCACATGTTTGTCGTGCTAACAGTCGAGATCAAGTTCAACACTAAAATAAATTAGATCTCGGGCCCAAGGACCCATTTCACAAAGAAGCCTCAATAAAGCCTGGGTTTTAGCGATAACTCTGGGTTGACCTCCCCGAGAGAGACAACTTAGAGTTAGAAAAGTCGAGTTATGATCAGAACACAAGAGTTTATCAATTGATCCCAGGAGAGTGGATTCGTCATGGCAACATGTGACCCTGGACCAGGCTTTGAACAGACTAAAGAATACATTCACATTGTCTAATACATTCATAAACATGTTGCGTGAAGACACAAATATGATTACTCTAAAAGATCTATATAGTTGTGTGGGGTGCTGTGTGTGTGAATTTAAATAGGTATGTTCCATTAATCTAATGTCTGCATTTCCCAACAAATTTGAATGCATAAATTGATTAATTTGTACTTTATATTAATCTTACACAACTCTGGTCTTATTAAGTGCACCTGGTCCATTTGTAAATGAGGAAGTGAAGTGTCCAATCAGAGCACTCTTCAGGAGCAGACGCTGGTTAAGGGTTAAACTCAGGCTTAGAAATAACACCTGCTGCAGACCAGGTTAGTTTCAGAGACACTGTTACCACAGCAACAGTCTCAGAGTTACACTGAACCCTCTTCATCAAACAGGCTTGAGTTACTCTTCTGACTCTGGTTTATTAAACCTTCTTTGTGAAAGGGAAAACCCAGAGTTTGCCTAATTTCGGAGTTATTCAACTGAGGATTGTGTAAAGGGCCCAGCTCCAGTTTGGAGGTGGCCTCTGCTCCGTCAACAGTAGGACTCAGCGCTCATAAGCAGCTCGTCCATCTCACAGATGGGATTCAAACTTTGGGGAGATAGAAATTCAACTTTTGACATTCAATGTAGTAACCAGGCAGAACAAACTCATTCACACCCATGTCCTCAGACTAAGCTGTGTGTTTCTCTGGGTCAGAGTTCAGGCCTACTTTACATCACCCTGTGCAGTCACAAACTATCCTAAAACAGGCTTTAGACCGGTTCTCTTGCAGTTTCAGATCAGGTTTAGTCGGGGAAGTAAAGAGGAAAGCCATCTATTAGAAGTGATAGTTCAGAGTGTAAAGTTTGAACAATATTCTGCTGTAGGTTCATACTGAAGACAAACAAATAACGCAGTTTACCGTATTAGACATGTTTTAAACAACTCAAAATAAGTTTTATATTTTAGAGTCCTCAAAGTTGCACCATTTGCTCTGTTGACAGCGCTGCAAACCCCTCCGTGATGTCGAAACTCCTTCAAGTCTCATTTCAAATCTCTACACATGACAATCTTATTAATTGTTGCCTTCAGTGAGAATCCACAATGTCAAATAGTCACGTCAATAAAGAGGAACAATGACTGGGGTCCAGACTGTTTACTGGCCGTGTAAATGTGACTCTCTGGTCATCTCTGGTCAGCTGGACGAGAGTGTTGCATTTCAATCAGCGCTGCTTTAGTAAACAACGCGGCTTTCACTGCACAAAGCACGCGTCCACAAACACATGACACGGACAGGACACCACGACACTGCCCCATACTTGACGTTCTGAACACATTAGACAGAATAAAACAGTTGTCAGGCCCAGTCCAAACCCACAGTTCCCTCTGTCTCTCACCTGTAGAGTTGTGATGTGTTTGTCGTTGAATTTGTTTTCGCAATACCGCAGCACCAGCGACGTCTTCCCCACGCAGCCTTCCCCGAGCAACACCACCTTGAAAGAGTAGGTTTTTCCACCGCCCCCAGCCCCACCGGCCGCCATCACAGGGGAATTATTTACGGCAAGAATACAAAAAAGAAAGCGGCACCGATGCTAACTAGCTACTGTCGATGCTAGCCCTGTCGGAACTGAACCCCTGCGCAGCTTACATTGGCTTCCGACTTGGCAAAAACAACTGCAAATTGGTTGACAGTCGAGTCGACAACATGGGGTAATCCAAAATATGTCAATGCCAAACCATACGTGTCAGGACGTGTATCGTAATCGGTACGCAGCCCCCTGTTTACTTGTGAAAATGCCTGCTTTTTCTAACAACTAATGGCGTCTCTCGGTGCTAATCAAAGTTAGCCGGCTAACCACCGAAGATCGTCTAAGTGTGAGCGGACGCTTCACTCTGACTGCTGTGGGGGAAATGCATTAAGGGATATAGAACACTAGAGTGATCATAAAATATTTTTTTAAATAGAAGATTCCATTTTGAAGATTCGTGTGATGTAAGAAAATTTAAATTGAAACTCGATGATTTTATGATTGTAACTTTGTCTACAATCACTTTGTCTATTTTGGGCTGATTTATATAGCTGACTTATAATACATAAAAATATACCTAATTATTTTAGTATTAAAGTTACGATATTTTTTACAGATAGAAACGTTCAATATTTGAACACTAAAAGCTAATGGTATTACTTAAAAAAAAAATGAACTAGTCCTGGTATAAAGTTATATAATTACTTAAGACTTACAGAAAGATTAGCTATTTGTGTGAATTTATATTCTATTTATATGGATGTCCTTTTGTATGTATGAGTGCAATGTATTTTATTTATGTACATCTTATTTTTTTATGCTGCAGTTTGGCTGCCAAGTAACCAATATCCAGTTCCAGCTCAAGAGTCTGACTGTAGAATTCTCATGCAAACAAGATGGTTGTTCACGCCACAGCATCAACGCGTCCAGCTTACAAACAGATTCTACGTGGACGCGCGTCCTGTGCGTCTAGTGTTTTTGCGGTGCGATTATTATTATTATTATAATAATATTATTATTATTATTTATTTCTCTTTTATTTATACAGGGAAAACCCGATGAGAAAAGTTCTCTTTTTCATGGGTACCCTGTTAAAACAAAACACAGAATACTAAAACACAAATAAAACATTCAATAAGATAAACCAATACATAAAAACACATACAATATGAGATAAAATTATATAAAACAAGAGCACCGGCACTGTAGGTAGTCATGACCAGTGCTTTCAAATCATTAAAAGGCATACAATGATTTAATTTTAAAAGTCTCTGTGTTTTGTTCCACAGGAAGAGAGCAACGTTGCAGAACGTCTTCTTTCCTGTCTCTGTGTTAATACAATGGAACTGTAAAAATTTCCTGAGACCTAAACCAGGAAACACTTGACCAATGATTGCTATTCTACTTTAGAATATAATTCACAGTGATGAGTTCTGTATCCTTCTCCTCAGAGCTGAGTGATAAACCGAGTTCAGAGGTTTTAACACTGTTGATGTAGAATGCATGTATATAATATCGCCATAATCTAGAACTGAGAGAAATGTAGCCTGGATTAACTATTTTCTACAATGAAGAGGAAAGTTTTATTTCTAAAGAAGAATGACAATTTGGCTTCAAGATTATTTGTTAGTTGTGTTTATTGAAGAGAAGCACATCAAGCATGAGAATGGATACGTTTTTTGGGTCACTTAGGAGAACGGCATTCATTTTGTTTTTATTTGAATTCATTAACAATTTTAAATTAACACAGTTTTGTTGGATGGAGTGAAAATTCTCTTGAATATGTTGAATCACTTGTGCAGTAGACGGTGCCTTAGCATACAGCATTGCATCATCTGCAACAAGTGGATGCTTCTATGTTTTAGATTATGCCGAATTGAGTTTATATAAATTATAAATAACAGTGGTCCAAGGACAGAGCCTTGAGGAACACCTTTATTAAGGTAAGAAAATTCAGATTGAAAGCTATCATGAACACTTCTTAAACACTGTCACTTTAACCATAATTAAATCACTCACAGCACTGTTCACTTTCTGCACTACATATGTAAATCCAACTGTAAATTTGTGTACATATTAAGCCTATTTTTTTTTTTTAATTTAAAGAAAATATTCTATAGCCTATTTTTTTTTCCCATTTGTTATCCTGTAGCAGATTTTAATCGTCTTTCTTTTTGACTTAGATAGGTTGTTTTATCATTGTTTATTGTTCTATGTTGCATCAAAGCAGCTCCTATGTTTGTGAATTTTGTTCATTGACAAAGGCAATAAACCTTTTCTGATTCTGATTCTTATCAGCAGAAACAGCTTGAGCTCTATTTGTGAGGTATTTTGTTTTTATTTGTATTGAACCCAAACGCATCCAGAAGATCCAAGAGAATAGAATGATCTACTTTGACAAATGATTGTCCAATGCAATAGCAATATAATTTATAACTTTGACAGCAGTTGTGATAGTGCTATGGTCTAAATCCAGAGTTGTAGCTCTTTAAAATGAATATTTGGTTATGAAAGCACACACCTGGTTACTTATTAGCTTGTCCAAGAGTTTTGCAAGGCAGGATAGTTTTGAGATTACGGAAATTATTCCAGTAAGTTTTCAGGCCTCCTTTGTGTAAAGGGAGAACAAAAGCAGTTTTCCATAGTAATTGGATACTTTCAAAGAGATTAAAAACATGAGTTAAACAATCTACTATTAGTGGGGCTGATAATCTATGAGGTGATGGATCTATAGGGAGCAAATATGTAATACTTCATACTGTGTCAAGGGCTTAAGGGAAAGTACTGGATCACTAGCCCTGTTATTTGATTTGAGCATTTGAGCGGTGTGAATCCTGCATTTTGAGCATTTGACTCGGCACCTTTTGGGTGATAGAGCAGCCAACGCAGAACACTCCCTAAGGATTTACTTTTTTTTGTCTTTTTGAATAATATTTGAGCTTGATTTGATGATAGGATACTTTTTATAGTTGTACTTTTTCTAATATCCATGTTCTACCATATCATAGTTAAAAACATCTGTAAAATATATATATTTTCCTTTATAAAATGTATATGTTTTATTTTATAATTATGGGTGTGAAGTAATCAGAATGATCAATGGTTGGTCTATATACTGACACACAAACATTGTTTGATTCTGCATAAAATATAGACCAGTAAAATGTTATTAGGTGAAGATTATTTTTTATAACCTGAGTAGAGAGAGGGCAGAATCAGAATAGGTTTTATTGCCATTTTAAGTGAATAAAATTCACAAACTAGGAACTCGCTGTGGTGTTAACCATTAAGGTGTAACATACAATGATCATACTAATTGTAAAAAGTATATACTGTGATAAAAATTAGATAAAATAAGGGCATGCACGATAAAATAGCTGTAGAAAAATTTGTGCAAGACCACAAATATACCATTATACTGTATGTCAATTTAAACCCTCTTTTGCCCTGTGTTTTTCAATATCTCCTATTAGAATTTTGCTTTTCCTACAATTATAAGATGTCCACCACAGTTTCCACAGCAACAGAATCCAGGATCACTCTGATCTTTTCTACACATCACAGGAACTAACCACTGCGCAGAAGTCAAACGGCAACAGAGCAGAGTGACACCTCTCTGTTTTTTACTGCCGCTGGATCACATGACGGAAGAGTCTGGAGCCTGTCACAGCCCCATGGTCACAACCCTTTGCTGCTGGGGGTCTGTTGTTGTTGGCATCAAACACACTGTAGCTTTGGAGATCTACAGCCATCTATACATCACTGTCAGACTTACTTTCTTTGAGGAGCAGTGGAAATCTACTGCGGTATATGTTATTATAAATTATTTGTAAAAAGCTATTCAATAATATAGATTATTCTCATGATCATCATGAAAGTTTATGCTCCCATGCCCAAAAGAGCCTGACCTGACCTGCCCTCTCATCACTCTTGTGTCGGCCTGTATGGAGGACCCTGAGTCCCATGTTAAATGGAGTACACTAAAAAAATGTAAGGATTATTTAATACAAATCTTAACTAATGTTTCATTAAAGGTGTTTTTGACAGACAAATTACTTCACAAATTTGTAAATGCTTTTATTAAAGCAACTTTTATAACATGATTTAACAAAGGGATTTATTGGGGGGGATATATATATATATACTATGTAATACACTATTTAACAACTACTTTTAGTGAAAAGGTTTTTAAAAAAAGATTTAAGAATCTAAACAAATAATTAATGCCATTACAAATCCTTTCTGGAAAACCTTTTGCAAACTGTAGCTTCTCTTATTAGCATCTGCAATTAGCCTCTCAGTTTAGCTTCTCCGTGGTCCCCCTGATCAAATTAAATGTAGTTATATCAAAATTTGATAATTTCACAAAGATCTTAGAAAGAGAAACAAATGTGATTGTTTTAGCTCATCATCCAAGTTGGCCAATTTACATCTTTGGGCTAGTATTTAACTGAAAAAAGTGTTATATTCCAAGAGTAAACTTAATCAAATTAATCTAAAAAGTAGGGTTACTATCCATGGGTCTCAGTCACGTGACTTTTTTGTTGCTGTTGCCATGTTGAAGATGTCATCACATGCTGTTGCCTCTCCGCTGTTAGATAGTCATGAAAAACTGCATAAAATTGAAAATTAAAAGGGTTGATACTTCAAAAAGACATGTCTTTTGGGCTTTGATCCTTATCTACAGCGGCGAGTCACTGATACTCAATTTGCCACAACAAACTTTTGTGGACATTTACATCTAATTGGCTCGAGCCATCCCATGGAATGAAATGCAACGAGTCTTTGTTATTGCCTGGTTTCTTATTATTATTATAATTCATGGTCATTTTGCCACAACTCTGGCATTTTTGACCCCCTGAACATTGATGAATGTCCCACACGGGGACATAGACGCGATCGGCTCGGCACGAACTCGAATAAAACGGAGGATGCGAGAACGCCCGTCGCAATAGTGCCGACTAGTTAAAAAAGGAATAAACATGAAACGCTTAATCTTTTGCCTAGGCACATGACACTTGGGACAGTGATAGAGCTATCTTTGAGGAGTAAAACACACTTGGCAGCATCGCTGTATGATAAACAGGAAGTCAGCCATGTTGAATCAGAGTGGCGCCGCCACGTTTGACTTTTTTTTTCTCAAAATCGTACTTGTCCAAGGTTTTTTGTTCGATCGAGCTCCAAAACAACATTGAAATTTAATAAATATTCAAAAATAAATGTATATTCCTTACGGTCTCCTCGTAACACGCCCTTAAAAAAGGCTTAATTTCCTGTTTTTTTCAAGGACAAGTCACGCCTAATGGAATTGATCTACGGAGCTCATATTTCACTCACTAATGCGTTTTTATGATCTGATTAGATTAGAAATAATTAATACCATGTAACAAATTTACTCTATAGCGCCCCCTACCCATTGTGTTAAAAACTCAACATTGTCTGATTTGTTTGAAACTCATGGGTTATATTCTCCTCGAGACGCCATGAAAAAAGTGCATTGCAGTTATTATTTATTTTCACAATTGGCCAGCAGGGGTGCAATGAATGCCTTCACTTCCTCTTCCTCTTTTATTTAGATGGAACATTTCCTCTTGTGCCGTAGTCTTAGCATTAGCGTTAGCATCAACATTAGCGGCGGCATTAACCGCCGCTAATACCCGCCGCTAATACCCGCCGCTAATACCCGCCGCTAATGGAGGTACAGGGAGGAGGGGGTTTAAAGAAGAAATTCTGAATAAAGTCTGAATACAGTCTAAAGAATAAAGTCTGAAGAATAAAGTCTAAGAGAATACAGTGTCGGGGCAATCGCGATCAGTCGCGCGGGTGGCGAGAGCCATCATCGCCACTACCGGGCTTTAATATTACAAATGATATTGCTCTTGCATTGGATAATCATGAAGAACATGCTGCTGTTGTTGTTGAATTGACAAAAGCTTTTGATTTTGGAGATCCTGGATCTCCAATAGGCGGCCCGTGGGCCAATTCCGGACCGCCAAGCATTATTGTCTGGCCCGGTTTCTCATAATTAAAGATACATTATTTTATTTTTTTTCACGGATGCCCCGCAATACAACACCCATTTCATCTGAAACACAGCTTGCCATCCATCCATCCATCTTCTGCCGCTTTATCCGGGGCCGGGTCGTGGGGGCAGCAGTCTGAGCAGGGACTCCCAGACTTCCTTCTCCCCAGACACTTCTTCTAACTCCTCCGGGGGGATCCCGAGGGTTCCTAGGCCAGCCGAGAGACATAGTCTCTCCAGTGTGTCCTGGGTCTTCCCCGGGGCCTCTTCCCGGTGGGACATGCCTGAAACACCTCCCGAGGGAGGCGCCCAGGAGGCATCCGGAACAGATGCCCGAGCCACCTCAGCTGGCTCCTCTCGAAGTGGAGGAGCAGCGGCTCTACTCCGAGCTCCCCCCCGTGTGGCCGAGCTCCTCACCTTATCTCTAAGGGAGCGCCCAGCCACACGGCGGAGGAAACTCATTTCGACCGCTTGTATCCGCGATCTTGTTCTTTCGGTCACTACCCAAAGCTCATGACCATAGGTGAGGGTAGGAACGTAGACCGACCGGTAAATAGAGAGCTTTGCCTTTCGGCTCAGCTCCCTCTTTACCACAACAGTCCGATCCAGCGACTGCATCACTGCAGCCGCTGCACCGATCCGCCTGTCGATCTCACGCTCCATCCTTCCCTCACTCGTGAACAAGACCCTGAGATACTTGAACTCCTCCACTTGGGGCAAGGACTCCCCACCCACCTGGAGAGGGCAAGCCACCTTTTTCCGGTCGACACAGCTTGCAAACACAGTAAATAACATCTTCATCGATGATTTGGTGTAAATGGTACATGCGTAAGGAAAATGCAGGTTGAAGAGCAGAGTAGGATATAAAACTTGAGTTCCCAGACTCAGATTGAGAATGACGCTTGAATGAGAGTCAAAACATTTTTTTTTTTTTTTTTGAGTCCAGATGATGCAACAGATTTTTTTTCTACAATTCTTCTTAATTGCAAAAAAATAGTTAATGTAGACTACATTTCTCTCAGTGCTGGATTATGGTGATGGATTCATTACAGGAGAAGGATACAGAACTCACCACTGTGAATTATACTCATACTGCAATAATTAGTCCTTAAAGGCGGTATGGACGTTTTTTTGGCGATTTGAGAACGCAGGCGGAAGTGCGCATGCGCACTCCCCCGTGCGACTGATACAACACACACGTGCGTTTGTTTATTAGCGCAACGGAGCGCATTGCATCTCTCTTCTCCCGTAGATTTCTGTCCACTTCTGCGTCAGCTCGAACTGTCTTTCTCCGTCTTCATTTTGCCCCGTACACTGAGGAAACTACACTATGATAGATCCATGCGCAACGTGGGGACGAGCCTGACGCGGCTGCAGGTGAGCGGTAGGTGCGTTTTATGATTGATACGTGGCAGGACAAATGATTTATCCAAGCCACGAGGAAATATGATAAAAAATTTGCTGAAAAAAATCGGCCATATCACCTTTAAGTCCTGCGCAGATGAACTGTGTGGAGTTATGGAGCATGTCTTCAACATGAGCCTGAAGCTGAGGGTGGTACCACAGGTCTGGAAGACCTCCTGTCTGGTACCTGTGCCCAAGACACCGCGCGCCAAAGACCTCAACAGCTTCAGGCCAGTGCCTCTCACATCCCATCTGATGAAGACACTGGTCCTGGACCACCTCCGCTCCACCGTGAGCTCAGCCATGGACCCGCTGCAGTTTGCATATCGGTCTGGCATCGGAGTGGAGGACGCCGTCATCTCCCTGCTGCACCGCTCTCTCTCTCACCTGGAAAAGCCTGGCAGCTCTGTGAGGATCCTGTTCTTTGATCTCTCCAGTGCCTTCAACACCATCCAGCCGCTGCTCCTGAGGGACAAGCTGGAGACGGCTGGTGTGGAGTATGACCTGGCAGAGTGGATCCTGGACTACCTCACAGACCGACCCCAGTTTGTGAGAGCCCGGGACTGTGTCTGACACTCGGACCTGCAGTGTGGGGGCGCCCCAGGGCACTGTCCTCGCGCCCTTCCTCTTCACCCTCTACACTGCAGACCTCAGACACGACACGGACAGCTGTGTCCTGCAGAAGTTCTCTGACGACTCTGCCATCATCGGACTCATCACGGACGACGATGATGCGGAGTACAGAGGACTGGCGCAGGACTTTGTGGACTGGTGTCAGCGGAACCACCTCCTCATCAACGCAGGGAAGACCAAGGAGATGGTGGTGGACTTCCGCAAACGCCACTCCGCTGCCCCCTTACCAGTGAACATCCAGGGACGGGACATTGAGAGAGTGGACTCATACAAATACCTGGGTGTTCATCTGAACCACAAACTGGACTGGACTCACAACACAGACGCACTGTACAGGAAGAGCCAGAGTCGGCTCAGGTCAGGTCTTTTGGAGTGACAGGGGCCACTCCTGAAGACCTTCTACGACTCTGTGGTGGCATCAGCCCTCCTGTATGATGTGGCCTGCTGGAGCAGCAGCATCACAGAGAGGGAGAGGAAGAGGCTGGACAGAGTCATCAAGAAGTCCAGCTCCGTCCTGGGCTGCGCTCTGGACTCGGTGCAGGAGGTGGGGGACAGAAGGGTCCTGGCTAAATTCACATCTATGCTGGACCATGAGTCTCACCCCCTGCAGGACACTCTGTCCGCTCTGGAGAGCAGCTTCAGTGAGAGACTGAGCCACCCTCGCTGTGTGAAGGAAAGGTTTCATAGGTCTTTCCTTCTGCTGCTGTCAGACTTTATAACAAACACTGCTAGCCCTGAACACGTGCAATACTGACATAACCATGTGCAATACCGTCATATTCATGTGCAATTACTGTTGTACTCACACGCAATAATGTCACATTCATGTGCATATAACTGATGTAAATGGAGTGTTTATTTTACCATTATTATTAGTATTATTTTGTCCTATGCTAGCTGTTTTTATTTTAATTTATCTTTATTTTTCCCCTCCATTCCTCATTAAGAAATGAGAGGTTTCTGTCTATAGGAGTTTTTGTTTATTAGAGTTTTTGTTTATAAGAGTTCTTCTATTAAGAGTGTTTTTTAAACTTCCTATAAGTTATCTGTCCTTTTCCTCTGTATCTACCTGCGTTGCAACAACGAAATTTCCCCATGTGTGGACAATAAAGGAATATCTTATCTTATCTTAGATGCAAGAAGAGAACAGGACTGCTTTATTGGTATTTTATTTGTATATCATTTGTGTTTGTTTGTTTGTTTGTTTGTTTGTTTGTTTGTTCTGTATTTTGTTTTTAACAGGGTACCCATCAAAAATATTTTCTCATTGGGTTTCCCCTGTAAACATAAATTATAAATAAAATGTAAGTTTCCTCGTCCACAAGCTCTCCACACCGGACAAGCCCACAAAGCTTTCATGAGCACAGACTTTGTGTGTGGGTGAGTGACTGTCTGAGCCTAAAATATAACACCCGGGCAGTTGGAAATTAAGCTTGTTAAAACTGTTCGCAAGTAGGCTAACGTTTATTAGCATAGTCCATATATCCATGGCATGGTCACATTATAATATTTAAACTAGCATTAGCCAGCTGCTAACTACCTCAGCTCAGCGCTCAGTCTGGAGTAATTTCTGTAAGTCCACTGGTCCCTCCTGACCACAGTAATACATGGACACTCAGGGTCTTTGGGGGTGTTACAGGAAGAAGAATCCTTTGTTTTGAGACTTTTTGTTGATGCCGCCCACAGTGTAGCATGCAGCTTTCGTCCTCAAGATGGCAGTAGCAAATAGTGTGTCTCATCACTTCAGACGCATGGCACTCTGGGCCTCCATTGACCAATGAACTTTCTCCCTCAGTCTGTGGGACAAGTGTATGTGCTGAGTGAATGGGATTTTTACCAGGCCTATTCTCTTGGCTTGCTGTCTAATCATGACCTCCATTTTCACACATTCCAAGAGATTATTATTGGAAAATATTAAACCTATGGATCGGATCTCATTCATTCATCTTCTACCGTTTTAACTTTTTAGGAGGATAGGGGCCAGGGGGTACCCCACCTACAGAGACATAGACACGCACCGTTCACTCTCACATTCATTCACTAGGGGAAACAGTGGGAACTGTAGGAGGAAGCCCAAGAATCCATAGAGAACCCATGGTAATACGGGAAGAACATGAGAGCTCCCTATTGATCAGATCTTTATTTTTGAATTGCCTTTCACATGATGTCATTGTCCTCTACATTAGGGTTTGTGAAGCTAACTGAAGGACCTGCTCTGTCTGAGGCTCTGTGACAAGTTGGACTTAAATCTGAGCTATGTTTAACACAATCCGACCATAAACAACTGACTGAGTTGAATGACAACATGTGAGCTGGTTTGTGCTGTTAAACGTGTCCTTTTCAAATAGTAACTGTTTTCAGGTCACACTCCCCTTTTTGTTTAAAATCCAACACCTGAACAGGAACATCAACGCTCAGGTTGATCACAGGCTCCTGGAAATGTTTTTTTTTTTTATAACTTTTTAATGTTTTATTCTTGGGTTTTCAGGCCTAAATTGTATCGGGCTGTGTTTGCTAATTGCCATGGTAACAGTGGAAACATCCTCCACAGGCCTACATGCAGCTCACCCCAGCCTGATTCCACTGCAGAGTATCTAACCTACTATCAAAAGGATATGTGGAATGTCAGAGGAAAAGACAAGATCCAAAGTTTGAGAAAGAAGAATGAAAGAAATTGTTGATTGAAAGTACTGTTTAATTGAGTCTATTTTAGCGCAAAAGAATATAGGATAGGGTTTCACATATGCAGTACTGTTGTTCATCCAGCAAGGAGCAGCATAGACCAAGGCAAGGAAAAAAGTATTTCCCTTTGAAAATTCCATGTTGCATTCAGTTTTTTCTGTTTTAGACATTAAACATTAAAAAGAAGCGCAAAAACAGCAATTGTAAAGCAGCAGTTTCTCTAAAGACACTTACAATCTTTTTCCGATTCTGATCAAACATATACCAGTATTTTTATCTTATCACACATTGTCTTTCTTATCAGACATATTTTGCAATGGCTTAATGCCAACTGTCATTGTAAAAGGTTACTCCATCTCAGTTCAAAGTGAATTCTGAAGCTACAGCTGATATGCCCAATGCAGTTAAATTTGTCATAAATGTATGTCATACCAGGTCTATAAATGTAAACTTTATGGTGAACATAACCTTTAAATCGGTACCACACCATGTAGTTTTCTGGTGGAGGATCCAAACGTTTGTTGTTTTTCCTGAAATGTTCCACAGAATGGCACAAAACATACCAATCTCCACAGAGACAACAGGTGACACCACCAGCCAAGTTATTTATTTGGCCAAAAACACCAGTAACTGAATAAATAAAGGATAGATATCGGTAAGTATATTACCCAAGCACAGACCCACCACATTTAAACACCAGTATTATTAAACTGTTGAAGGATTGTAAGAGAACATGACTTCCTGACGGATCAGAGGCAGTGTGTGCGGCTAAGGAAGAATGTCTCAGACACTTGAAGCACAGGGACTCCACAGGGCTGTGTGCTTTCTCTCCTGCTCTTCTCACTGTACACAAACTGCTGCACCTCCAGTCACAACTCTGTAAACGACACCACCCTCATCGGGCTCATGTCGGACGGGGATGAGTCTGTCTACAGGAGGGAGGTAGACCGGCTGGTGTCCTGGTGCAGCGGTAAAAACCTGGAGTTCCACGCCCAGAAGACAGTGGAGATGATCGTGGACTTCAGGAAAGTCACAGCCCCCCAGCCTCCCCTCACCATCACAGACCCCCCCATCACTACTGTGGACTCCTTCTGCTTTCTCTGCACCACCATCACCCGGGACCTTAAGTGGGAGCCCACCATCAGCTCCCTCGTCAAGAAGGCCCAGCAGAGGATGTACTTCCTGCGGCAGCTGAGGAAAGCCAAGCTGCCAGCGGAGATGATGGTGCAGTTCTACACGGCCATCATTGAGTCCATCCTCACCTCCTCCATCACCGTGTGGTACGCTGGAGCCACAGCCAGGGACAAACAGAGACTACAGTGCATTATGCGCTCTGCTGAGAAGGTGATCGGCTGCAGACTTCCATCTCTGCAGGACCTGTACGTCTCTAGGGCTCTGGGACGAGCAGGTCGGATCACAGCCGACCTTCTCACCCTGGACACGGACTATTTGAGCCACTCCCCTCAGGCAGGAAGCCACTCCCCTCAGGCAGGAGGCTACGGTCCATCCGGACCAGAACCTCCCGCCAGTTTCTTTCCCTCTGCCGTTGGACTCATGAACACTTCTCTAACACTTTAACCATAATTTAATTGCTCACTGCACTGGTCACTTTCTGCACATCTGTATATGTGTACAATTGTAAATTTGTGTACATATTAAGCCTATTTTTTATTTTTATTCTATTATTTTTTACTTGTTTAATCTGATAGCTTATTGTTGTGACTTGTTCATTGTTTTGTTGTTTTGTGTTGCATCAAACCACCAAAAAATCACTCAAATAAGCCTAATTTTTCACTAGGGATGGGGACAGCTAAGCTTAATATGAATATAATATTGTTTTAGTGTTGACCACTAATATAGAAAGGTGAATATTACTTTTGGATTTTTCACAGCATGATGAACAGCTACATTAAACTGGCTCCTGCCCCCATCTGGGAGTGTGACTGGGAGCAGCTAAAAATCATAAAATATATCTTGGGCACCGTTACGCCAACATTTTTGTTGAGAAGCATTGTTGTACAATCAAACATTTCAAAATATCTTAATTCAAAACCTTGGAGTAATCAACTTGTCTTCAACAGCAACTTCAGAACCAAAAAAGTGCTGATGTTGATTTACCGAGCAAGAGAGAATGTGCACAAAAAGAAGCTCAAGTCTATTATAATATCATCAATAATAAAAGCCTATGTTCTGATTCTGATTCTATTGATCCAAATTGGCATCTTGAGGGGCCAAAACATCTCTGATTTAACAAAGAAATGTTCACCAGGAGATTGTATACTCAACTCTGCTGTTCCCAAAAAATGCAAAACCATGATTGAAACCACATCATGGTATTTTCACTTGTCTTTCATCAACGCCATTATTTTCCATTAGTTTTAAGAGAATGTTCACATCATGGATTGACTCCAAACACAACAAATTGTTTCTTTTCAACCATGTTTTAATAGATCAAATGAATAGCACTGCTTATTGTGGGTAATTATTTGGTTGGTGTAGCATAAATTTAGTGTTCAATTGTTTCTTCCGTTCAACAAGTGACTGTAAATAAATGTTGGACTGACTTCACAAGGGTCTAGTTAATTGAATTTGTGTTTCCTTCCTCACATAAAGGTGAGTCATCACCTTTAAGCCATCATTGTTTAAGCCGTGCAGCATTTCTCTCTCTCACCTCTCTAGTCACAATTTAAAAGTAAGAACTACAAAATAAATTGTGACTATTTTAGAAGCAAAATTAAGTATTTTTCTTAAAGGCAATGGACGATTTTTCGGCGATTTGAGAACGCAGGCTGAAGTGCGCATGCGCACTCCCCCGTGCGGACCGATACAACACACACGTGCGTTTGTTTATTAGCGCAACGGAGCGCATCGCATCTCTCGTCTCCCGTAGATTTCTGTCCACTTCTGCGTCAGCTCGAACTGTCTTTCTCCGTCTTCATTTTGCCCCGTACACTGAGGGAACTATATTATGATAGATCCATGCGCTTAGGCACGCGGAAACGTGGGCACGAGCCTGATGCGGCGGCAGGTGAGCGGTAGGTGCGTTTTATGATTGGTACGTGGCAGGACAAATGATTTTTCCACGCCACGAGGAAATATGATAAAAAAATTGCTGAAAAAAATCGGCCATTCCACCTTTAAGCAGCGGTGCTAGAAACACAAATGTTAAAATGCTAAATGTACAAATGTTAAAACTTAATTGTATACTCAAGAACAGTAAATGTAACTAAATGGCTGCTCCGACCGCAATTGATAATATTCATCATTATGTAAATTTTACATAATGATTTAAACAATATTCAAACCATTAGCTATGATACGGAACAATTGTTGTTATATTATTATTTTGTAATTGGTACAAGGCTAATCCAATTGTACTCTAAGGGTGGGTTGCCTCTGCACATTTACCACCCCATGATTGAGATTAAACGTGGACTAAATCCAAAACTAAACCTGGACTAGATCGGGGTTGAACAAGGATTAAAACAGGACCAAACTAAGTTCAAATCAGGACTAAAATGGGCTCAATTTAGGACCAAATAACGGCAAGTCTGAATGCACCCGACAGTCTGACTCACAAGTTTTATGTCGTGAAGCTCATATGAATTGAGCTGTGGTGGATCAGTGAATATTTGTTATAACCAGGGTTTGATTTTGAACAAAACTGACTCACACCAACATCACAGCAAATAATGCAATCATTCAGTGAGTCACACCATTCCTCTATGTAGTGAATAGTTTGTGTTGTTTTATGCTAGTAAGTATTACAACATTTTGAGATTTATTATGAGCTAAATGTGATAAAAAGAACACAGAGTCATGTATTACTGTCATCCTATAGAGCTTGTTTTTATTGTCTTTTTAAGTGCTGATCACAAGTAAAGTGCAGCCAATAAATTGTCACACACAGCGGACATTCAAACTGTTGAAACATCAACACATTTAAACAACTTGGCAGCTTTATAGTTTTTTGCAATTCTGATCGGGCTGCACAATTAGCATTTGTACAAACCACAAAGAGGTTCTTCTGCATGCAGTTTCACATTCATATGTACAAGGTGAAAATACACAAACAAAAAAGAGAGAGAAATTCTACATGAACTAAAACATAGATTGTCTCAGTAGCTCCATTTAGGACAAATTACAAAACAACTAAATAATTGGAGATTTTTTTGTTATCATTGAGCAGTCACAGAGTTCAATCAGAAACTTGAATACACAGGTAACAGCTCTAAGGTAAAAGCAGGAAATCATCTCTACTACACAATATATTTATCCTCAAGTAGAAATGTAACTTACAATTTATAAATTATCTTTATATTGTTGTAATGTGAAACTTGGATACTGTCATTTATGGGGGAAGGAAAGGGCATGTTTTGTAGAAAAGAACAACTATTACATGTGGAGCTCAACAATGTGACAAAAGTCAAACTCTTCAGTTTTCACTTAAAACTACATAAAAACACAGAAATTACACTGAAACTTTTGGTTGAACATTTGCTGTTTGTTTTGGTAAAATCATATTTACTCAAGTCAGTCTGCAGCAGATGTTTGACCATTTCTTGAGACCAGGATATCACATAAAGTTAAGTCGAATGTCCTTAAAAAGGCAACAACGTATACTGAGTTTACAAAGTCAATATGTAAATTAAAAATGAATGACTATTTACCTAGTTAGACATTGATTAAAAAACAAAAACAAATCTCATATGGGTTATGGGTTATTTGAGACGGCCACATTAACTTCACACAGTCATGCACACAGGACCTGTGACCTGTGTGCATTCCCCATTTGTATCACCAGACTTGTTTTTTAAACAGACTTGTTTTTTAAACAGACTTGTTTTTTAAAGAATCAAATGATTTGCTTTTGGTGCACAGGATTTTTAAACATGCTACACAAATGAGGGATGAGGCCAAAAAGACCTTGTGGCGTCTGTAGAAATTGCTCTTTTACAAGTCGAGTAAACAAAGGGCTCAGTGACTTCTTTTACAAAAGTGAAATCTCCTTTAATTTAATGCGAGGAATATGCTATAAAAAATTCACGCTACATTTTTCCATTTGTTGCTACGTGTTAAAATTAGTCAAATTAATGATGCGGTACAATAAACATGACTGTGTGTTGAGTTTGGGTCATCCTCTTTCCACAGTCTGACTCCTCTTCTTCTGTTGTTCCTCTGGCGGCCACCAGGGCCTGAGTCGAGTCACATGACTGTTTTTCAGCATCCTCGTCATGTTTTACATCCAACGAGCTCGACATGCAGGATCCTTTTGCTGCTCTGCTTCTAAAGGACAGCTGCGTGCTCATGGTCCCGCAGGTATGCTTCGCTAGTGACGCTAACTCATCTCTCGCAAGTGGGTTGAAGAGGAGATACAACAGTGGATTGACACACGAGGGAAGTGGCGTCACCAGCAGGAGCACAGCCTTAGCAGCATCTGGTCCAGCCGCCGGGAGATGAAGAAGTGTCGAGAACGTGAGGAAGGCCACTGGGAGGAAGAGGAGGCAGTCTGAGAAGAGCAACCACGCCACATGTCGCGTGAGTGCCCCGTCCTCCTCAGAAATGGAGAGTGACTTGTTGGTCCGACAGTAGAGGCGCGTGTAGGCCAGTGTCATCAGCAGGAAGCACAGAGAGTCCAGCAGCACCAGGAACACTGAGAAGGCCACAGAGGCAGAAGAGGCCGAGGAGGGCAGCAGCAAGCAGAGGGAGGTACTGCTGTGGCCAGTCACCAGGGGGGGCAGTGTGACAACCAAGCCCAACAGGAAGCACAGAAATATGGCAAGTCTTATTGAGAGAACAGATGAAGACTGACCTTTAAAGAGAAGAAGTAATTCAATGAGACGCTATGAAATAAAACACAACATGATTTTTAATTGATCGTACCGCTTTTCTTAAAGTAAACTCAAATTCAAAAGAAATTCTGCTCTCACCACTTTGTCCTTCAACTTTGTGGGCACCAGCGCTGAAAGACAAGCATCGCTCCAAAGCTGCGACTGTGAGCAAAAATATGCTGGTCTGTGAGCCAAACGTGTACAGGAAGCCGCTGAGTTGACACATGTAGCTGCTTTCCCATGCAGTGCCATACCTTTAACATATACACAAAGGTTATCACAACAAGGCTGTCTAGATTTGCTGCTGTATTCATTACTTTGTCCGACAGCTTATCTTAATATTTTAATCTAAATCCAAAGAACACAAACAATGACCATCCATATGATTCTACAATGAGGCCAGGCCTTACCAAAAGTTAACATGTAATTCCCAAAGGTTGATGGTGGAAGTCATGTTAGTCAGGATTTTATTTTATTTATTTATTTTAATTTCCCTCATTTTGGTCCCTCCCCCAGTGTTTGAAAATCACTCTTACACGAGCCATGATTATTTTATATAAGTAAGCTTTTTTTTCTCTTTTTCTTTATGGCTACAGGCCCACTTATTGAGAACTCCTGCAATATACACAGTGAACAACAAAAGCATTTATTTATTTATTTTTTTAAACCTTTATCACTCTGATTTGAGCAGATAGTTACCCTGGACAATGTCAGTGTTGCCTCTAGTTCTACTGTAAGAAACCTTGGGGTCTTATTTGACCAGGAGCTCTCATTCAAAGCACATATAAATCAAGCCTGTAAAACAGCCTATTTCCATCTGCGGAATATAGCTAAAGGCAATGCTGAAAAACACATCCATGCATTTGTTACATCTGGATTAGACTACTGTAACTCCCTGCTGTCCTAAAAGCTCCATAAAAAGCTTTCAACTGGTTCAAAATGCAGCAGCCGGAAGGACAGGAACTAAAAGAAGAGTGCTCGAGTCTCTTCACTGGCTCCTGTCGAGTTTAGAATCAAATATAAAATCCTACTCTTGCCATAAATGACATGGCCCCATCCTACCTCAAAGATGCTAAAGTACCAAATCCAAACAGAGCTCATCGTTCTAAACATTCTGGCCTTCTGGTGGTCCCAAGAGTCTCTAAAAGCACAGTAAGATGTAGGGCGTTTAGCTACCAAGCTCATGTGTTATGGAATCAGCTCCTGATCCATGTTAAATGTGCTGACACAGTCTCTTCATTTAAGTCCAGGCTTAAAACGTTCCTCTTGAAATCGCTTATGGTCAGGCCAGTTAGGAATAGAAATGAAAACTTAGTTTCCCGGCTACACTGCCCTAAGAGCAACTATGCTAGGGGAAGTATGGCAGCTTGAGCACTATCCTCTGCTTCTGACAACTTTCCCTACCAACAATATTATATATGTTAGTTCACCTGTGTCTATTCATTGCTGTTCATATGTTTTTCTCCTTCTTCCACTCCTTTACTGTTTCAGACGCTGCCAATTCTGACTTGTAGATCCAGAACTCCTCAACTGGCTAGAGGAATGTAGTCTAATCTAGATTAATGGCTCTTCATCTGCCTGGAGGAACTGTTTTACTAGATTAATCCCCCTCTCTCCTCCTGAGTGGTTCTGGCCCCACAGTGTATCTGCAAATAAAAGCTTGTCAGCCTGTCTGTCCATGAGAGTTGGACCTCTCCTTCTCTGTGCTTCTGCCTGAGGTTTCCACTTTCTCCCAAAGGGTCAAAGGAGGGTCCAAGGACAGGGGATGTTGGGTCATTTGCTAATTCCCTACGAACATTGTTTAATTGAGGCAACTGCTGTTGTAATGTTGGGTCCTACAATAATAAGTTGAATTGATTTTGAGTGATAGTTTTCTATCCTGAGCTCCTTTTAGACCACAATTGCTTCAGGTGCTTTTTGGGCCAAATTCTGGTCCAGATCTCTCTGTCAGCCACAGAACACAATGTGGAGTCAGGTTAGGTTCTTGGTGACTTGATTCTAGTATGGAGTCATTTATGGAGTCATGTTTGCAGTCACCACTTTGCAGAACGGTCGAAGGCTGGAAGTTCAGAACGCTTCCAGAGGCATAAATTGCTTTGGCAAATAGTAACACCCACTCCGACATCACCTCTGTTCCCCTGTGGAAATCAATTGTTATACCTCCAGAAATTGCCGTAAGTCCAGGCATCTACTGCAGCCAGCCATCCACTCCACACGCCCAGAAGACCATTGACCAGGGCCAGCAAGCCAACTAGCAACTTAGAAGGAGTGGCCATTGTGAAGGGGGCCAGGAAGATGGAGGAGACAACAAGACAGTTGCTGACTAACGAGATGGCTGCAATCAGCCACACTCCTCCTCGGATCAGCCAGCTTCCGAGCAGATGGACACAGGGACGGAAAGGTCCTGGAAGTTGATCAATGAAATGATATGTACAAAATTAAATATTGTCTTTTTCAATAAAAGACTTACAAATTACCTGGTGTTGGGCTGCAATGCACGGTCTGTTGAAGTTTTGGTTCATCATCAAACTCAACTAGAAAATCTTCCAAGCCGTGATCAACTGTACAAAAGAGAATAGTACAGAGACCTATGTATTTTGTGTGTATTTGTATATGTAATTTACACACACACGCACGCGCGCACACACACACACACACACACACACACACACACATACACACACACACACACACACATACACACACACACACACACACACACACACACACCTTGGGTGGAAAGAAGCACTGTGTCTCTAGACTCTGCTCTGTCCACATCCTCTCTTCTCCAGGTTGACACTGGTGCTTGTTGTTCACAAGAGACAAAGGCACAGCATTGGAAAGCATAAGGTAACTCCATCACTCTGCAAACATAAATGCAAAAACAATGCGGGTTAAGTATGTTCATGCTAAGGTTATATAACACAAAATTAACTTTGAAATCTTGTTATCTTTTATGCTTGTTTTTCTGGAGTTTTGTAGAGTTTATATTTGATATATTCACAGTATATAATGAATCGACTTTGTTGTACCCAGTCTTCAGTTTGTCTCATGGCAAAGGGAGGCCGGTACAAGTGTATTGTTAACAAATATTGATTTACAAATGGATCAGTGAAAAAGGTAGTTAACAGTGCAAAAACAGTATTTGATGATTATAATCAGACTGTGTCGAGTCTAACAACAGTCCACTACAAAGAGCAAAAGCAGTTCAGTCCTGGTTCAAACTCTCACAGTACATTTGATAGTGGTGACGTCGCCTTTCCCCGCAGCTACCACATTGGTCCAACACCACAGCAGACATTGTTTTGTTTGTTCTTTCATGTTGAAGTTATGTAAAGTGAAGCATGGATAAGCTGCAATGTGTTTTTGGTTAAATACTTAGAATGCCTAAATGACAATATTACATGTTTTAGTTCACCTGACTCGCGGCAGGGTCTCTCGTGGAATTAGCTCCATCAGCTGATTGTTTCCAGACAAACGCAGGTGAGTTAGAGCATGCAGGCGGGTCAGAGGCAGGGTAACAATGCGATTGGACGATAGATCACTGCCGAGACAATAAAAGCCAAAATAGGCCAAATAATACACAACATCAATATTCATAGTTAATAATGTGCAGTTTTAGGGGCACAAAACAGAGACGGCGGGTAAAACAAAACACTCACAGTTTGGTCAGTGCGGGGAGGACGGAAAAAGAGTTTGGCTTCACAGATGATAGCTTGTTCCAGGATAAGTCACTAAAAAGGGGAGACGTTTATATTATTGTTGACAGTTGATTTCAATGGGGGGGCAATAGACAAACATTTAAAAGAAGAAAATAACATGAACTAAACTGCATTTTGTCATTCTAGTGCTCCTCACATTTGTCAGCCTCCTCTGTATCCTCCTCTCAACATGTGGAACCGTGTTCATAGTATCTCCGAATGTATGCCCCATGACAGCATCATACCTGTCTCATCAGGAAGTACTTACATTTGGAAGTACTTACAGAAGGCACCGTTGGATCCCCGCTCCAGCTGTAATTGACTGCGTACTATTGTGTGTACTGCTGCGTGTACCGGTGTGTACTCACAGCGAGCGCAGTGACATCAGGCCGTGGAAGGTGTTTTCTTCCAGCTCTTGGATTTCGTTATGTTGTAGATCTCTGTAAAGGCAGCGTTATATTCACGTTTCCATTGTGTCGCCATTGCATTCGTTTTGCTGGTGCCTCTTAAGTGGTGCTCTACTGCATCGGTGATAATTATTCCCACAATGCACAGCTGGCTATGCTTTATTGGTTGTCATGGTTTTGCCGGTGTTAAATTACAAGAAGCGGATTAAAGGTTGATTAAATAAATATGCTGTTTTATGGTCTCGAAGGTGTCAAATGAAATCTCTGAAATGCACTTTAGAACGCACTTGAAAGATAAAAGCAAAATGCAACAACACTCACATGGTCTGAACGCTCTCACAGCCAGAGAAGACGGGGAGAGTCTGGAGCTGATTATAGGAGAGATCGCTGTGGACAGACACAATGATGATTAGTAATTACTGTTGTCCATAACGCGGCGAGCGCACTGACGCGGAGCTCGAGTGCTTTTGATTTCGATAAATGCACTGAACTTACAGCAGCTCAAGGTTTGGGAGTTGGTCACAAACGGATGGAGGCAGTGAGGTCATCTTTGCTCCGGTGATGGTTCTACACAAACAAACGCAACTTACATTTGAAATAAAATTAACACCTTTTAGGTTTTTTTAATACATCTGAGGTCTTCTGACTTCTCCCATAAGCTAAACTTCGACATAAGACTTTGCAATTAATCAAAATGTAATGGAGATTCAGTCATTTCTAACTGTCAATGATATGCTTCAGCCATTTTTAAGCGTGAGCCAATTCTCTGTCAGTAAACGCATGTGGTCTGGAGTGATATTGATTTTTTTCTTCTTTTGTCCGGATTAATTTTGAAAGCAATTTGTGTTCATATTCAGACGACATAAAATACAGTATTGATTTATCGTTTCTGTCGCATCACCCAGCCCTTCTTACTAAATTATTAAACATTTGTAGCAAGGTTGAGCTTTGTTGAGGTGACATCCAATCTTAGCTCATATCTGCAGCAGCAACACTGTGCCATTGACGTCTGGAGGGATCATTCATAAGTGCAAACCAGTCAAATATCAGTGAAGCAGAAAGTTCAAGAACATGTGAAGGTTTGTATAGTTGGAGTTTTTATTTCCACCTTGCGGTTCAGGGTAAGGTTACTGCTCATGCATACAGCCCCTTAGAAAGAAGCTATAAATGGAAAACTACAAGAAAATAAACATTGAGCTTGTGTTTATTATAACAAGAAAACCGAGTTAATACCAGAGAAAAAAAGAGGCTTTTGATTTTGGGCGAGCTGCAGAAAAATAAATTCACAGTCCATCAGATAGAATAATAATGCCGCTGACATGATTTTGATTTGAAGTTTGGTGCTCAAGGCCCACATTGGTGTTGGATACAACAGCAAACACTGAGGAACATTCCTCTGTGTGTGGCTGTGGTCAAACTGGAGTGAAATTCACTTTGTCAGGGCTTGAAGCACCATGGCTCCTCTTTTGAACAAACCAGGATAACGTTTGTGACAGAGCAATAGATCTCGGATGCAGGGAAGAAATAACCCTTTCTGTTAGATTTGAACAAAAAAGAGTAAATAGACATAAATGTAATAAGTCTTTAATTCACTAAAATTATGAAATTGTGTGTTCGGCCTTAAAGACTTGGGCCGGCCTTGGTGCTACCTTTGGGCCTTGAATAAACTGCTGGATGAGGTTATAGTATGAATACAGACTTACAGACTTTCCAAGCTTGCAGTTCCTGACAGATTAGGAAACTCTGTGAGATTTGCTGCTCCGTTCAGAGATCTAAAAGGAAAAAAAACGTTAAATCTGCAGGACTTTAATATCAGCATGTTTATATTTTCTCACAATGTTCGTAGTTCTGGGAGGTTTCGAAAAGCAGAGCGACCAACAGACTGGATCGGATTGTCGTAGAAAAATCTAAGCAATATAAAATCAGACAATATAATTTAAAATAAATATACAGGGATTCTGAGGTTCACAGTTACCTACATTGTCATCAGAGATGGGTTTCCTGTGAAAGAATGCTCTGGGATGGACTGGATGTTATTGCTATGAAAACCACTGTAGAGCAAACAACAGGTATTAGTTTTTGTTTTTTAATGTTAGACTTCTTTCTTGTAAAATAAAATAACATATTATCCATGCCCTATAACAGTAACATACCTTTTAATTAAAATAAAGAGTTCACTTACAGCTCTTTGAGATGCTTGAGAGAACGAATGGCAACAGGGAACTCCATCAGAGAATTGTAGTTTAAATCTCTGAGGAAATAAAGAAAAGCAGTGAACGTTTGACTACTTCTGATTTTGAAAAGGGATGGGTCAGTTCAATATTAAAATTGTTAAAATGTTTTTGCTGCAACAAATGTTGAGTATTTCAAACATTACTTTTGTAGCAGATTGCACCTTTTATCTGGGCTTGGGACTGTCAAACTCTACAACCAACA
>NW_027315834.1:17522523-17605023 GCF_026437365.1 Eucyclogobius newberryi | reverse complement strand
GTGGATGAGTGGAAATGTCTGTGTTTGAGCATAGAGCTGACATACCCTATTGATCTGGTCTATAAAATGATAACTAGCAATTAAATGTCCAGAATATATGTTTGGTTCTTTTTATTGGACAAGGTTAAGACTTTTTTTTTTAGATTTAGATTTATATTCAAAATAATAATGATCGATCAATATGACAATTTGACTTGATTTTTATTTTTGTTACATCACACAGCCCCAACTAGAAGTCTCAGGTGCCTGTTTGGTCAGTGTCTAGTTCGCACAAAAGCAGTTGTCAATCTGTCTGTCTTCACAAAAGGCTCACTGTTCATGCCGAGGGAGAAGAGAAGGATGGGCCTTCACATAATGGTCCATCAGATAAGTCTAGCAGCCAGAGGGAGACCTTAGACGTCCCAGTACTTATAGCTTATCTCCACAAATGCTCATTCTCATTTTACTCTTTAGTGGAAAGGAATTCTTTACTCACACACAACCCACACATGCATGGGTAAATTAATGTATGTAGCGCAGACAGTGCTTTCTCTCAGGCGAAAAGCGCTCCATAATTATGGTGAAACTGTACCTGAGCATGTGCGCTGCTGCGTGGTGCATGTGCAACTCACAGAGACTGAAGGTTGTGCAAATCGTGGAAGGCCTCGTCTGGGATCGACCTGAGCTGGTTGTTCTGAAGCATCCTTGATACAAAAAGAAAACAATGTCTGACAATCTACTCTTGGATCATGACTTCATCTTCTCAGTAAATGTATTCTTGGTGCCGTGAAGTAAAAGTATACTTACAAGACCTTGAGGTTATAGAGGCCCATAAATGCTCCTTTTGGTATGAAAGAAAGATCATTCCCAGCGAGGCGCCTGAGTGACAGACAGAACATAAATGCACTGCTATAGTATGGTTTTATATGTCACAGCTTTAAAGGGATTTTTTAATTTGGTGAATATAAATTATAGTTTTACAACGGTAGAACGGCAGTTTGGAAGAAACGTGTAAACATCTGTGTAAAATGACAGGAAGTGGAGCATTTCTAAAACATATTGATGACGTCACACCAGGGAAACTCAGAATTCATCGACATCATTCAAAGGTTTGGCACAATTTGCATGCAATTAACACATTTTCTCCGACCTGGAGATGAATTCAACAACATAAAGCTGTTCTCACGTAGTTCTGTTTGTCATTCTGTGCCATTGAAGGAGTTTTGGCCCACTGCACATCATGGTTGCTATAGGTAACACTTATTATAGCCCTAAAAATGGCCAAACTGGGATAAAAGAAAATCTTAAATATAATTATCTTAGTAGTTCATCAAATTTCCAACAATCAAGTCAATCAGGTTAGACTACACAGTTCACTAAAACGTAGTGAACATGATTGTATTTAAGATTTTACTAAACATTTGGCCGATTTGCCCTACTTTGACTATTTTCTGTGACATTTTTGATTGAACCACAGTTACCTTGCAACCATATTGTAAAGTCCATATACATTACACAGCTATGATTTGACTAATAATAATACCTGATAAAATACCTAATATTTTGTTAAATTATTGCCGACATTGTGAATTGTCCCTTGTAATGTCCCTGGCTTGTCGCTTATTGATGACATAATCAATCATCCCACCAAACAAAGTCATAATGAGAACCTGCCATCTGCACTTAAAGTATACACTTATGTAGGATGTGAAGATGTTATGGTGAAGCATCCCCATTTTACGTGCTACACATATGGATTGCAATTGTGTTGGTCTTTTTATATTGTTTGTCTGGACTAAATGCAATACAGCAGCAATAAAGTATTAATGCCAACATTTCTAGTGCAATAAAATCTATGCAAGCTCTTCCCGGCATTGGGTATTTACATGCAGAACTGTACTGTAAACGTGTTGTACAGATGGACTTCCCGAGGGGTCATTCCTGTTGAAAACATGCTGCTGTAGGTCTGGTCAGGTCTGTGTGTTTTTGCAGGGCACTTCGAGTTTTCTGGGCACCTCGCATGTACCTCTGTGGTGGTGTCCGATCACCATAGTGACATTTCTCACACGGCAGCGAGAAATATCACACGCACATAAACAAACATTTGAACACACACTGCTGGCAGCCATGCAGCCAAGAGTCATGTTCAGGTCTCTGTCAGGTCAGGCCTTATCTCGTCTTCACTTCAGTTGTTAGTCCGTCGTATGAATTTGCTTGCATATGTCACGGCTCAGAGATGAGGTTACATATCAGATCCTCACAGATACCTGAGCTCCTTGGCCGCTCATATGGCTTCGTGTCAGGCACTTGTATCGCCCACCTGAGTCTGCCCATCACATATACAAGACCTCGTCTGTGGAACAGCCTGCTGGAGGACATCGAGGCCGCCGAGAATGTTCAAGTTTTTAAAAGCAGGCTCATGACCCACCTTTTAGCTTAGTTTCTGATTAATATTTATAATTTTCTTTGTATTTGTTAGATTTGTTTATTTAGTTAAGCTATTTCATATTTATTGATGTTCTAGTTTTGATCTCAGAATCATAATCAGAAAGGGGTTTATTGCCATTGTCAGTGAACAGAATTCACAAACTTGGAAAATGCTTCGGCATTAAGGTACAACATACAACAATGAATAATAAGAATAGTAGCAAAATATATCTAAAAGGGCATCCGTCATCCATAAAATTTAGAATTTACAAATAAAATAAAATCAACTTGGTCTACCCATATTACTGTTTACTCTAAGTCTTAGTTTGTTATTTTTTACTTAATGAATTCTTTATCATTTTAGGTTCTCCCGTGTTTCCGCGGTGGAGCCCTCTCTATCAGGAGCACTGGTTGGCTGTGGAAGCTTGGACCTGGTTCGTTGGCTCCTGGTGGAGGTTTGGGGCTGAAGCCCCCCAACGTGGGATGGTTGGGTGAGAGGGTATGTGCTTGTTTTTAATGCACTGTAAAGCACTTGGTGTTACAGTTTATGTATGAAAAGCGCTTTATACATAAATAAAATTGATTGATTGAAGACACTCTTATAAATTTCACATCACAGTTTACAATGGATAGCTTTACACCACGTCAGGGATACAGGGATTCCTTGACAGCTGTTAAATGTACAAGCATTGGGTGTTATTCCAGTGGAGCCTCCAGAATGTTGAAAGGGGTTGGCCAGAAGAGGGGGTTTCTAGCAACTCAGGGTAATTATAATAAAGATCTATCAAAACTACTCACAGTAATACAGGCCTAGATTTGATTTAAAGAGAGCTTTTGATTGATTTAAAGCTTTTCACCAGAGCCATTCTCAATATACACAAGGGATCAGGTCTTTCAGCTCATTGTTATGCAAAAATGGTTCCAGTCACATCTTTTGGTTGTTTATTTGTCCAGTGTAAGCAAATAACGCAGACCATTATTACAGCAGGCTCCTCTAAATCAGGAGTTGTAATTAATGCTAATGAAATTATTTGTAATTGTTTTGGCAAGCAGGTGGCCTAAATGTGAGAAAGAAACTGAGCAGAATGCATTCAAGTGCAATTTTCAGTTTCCCATGGTCAGACATGGCCTGACCATAGGAATTTGATTGTCCACCCCTTGGGGGCTCCACTGGTTATTGGTGCTGTATATGTAACTGCAATTGTGTACTCACAATTCCTCCAGAAAGTGTAAGTTGGAAAAGTCTCCACCAGACAATGTGGTCAGATTATTCATGCTCAGATCCCTGCAAAGAAAAAACACAGTTGAAAAATGTTTTTTATGTCATGTCTTGATATTTTACTGAATGTATTGCACAGACTAAAGTTCAATATATATTTAACTGTATTTCACATTCCCATATTGGCACCAATTTGGGGTTGAGGCATGGCTATCTCAATGAATTAATAATGGAATTACACAACCATGACAAAGGCAGAACTACAAACCACATAAATTATAACCAAAGCTCTAATTTAATTAAACATACCCAGAAGACTTGACCAGAGAAGATTTTGAGACAAAGTTGCTCAAACGCAAACATTCTAACAGAGTTTTTTTCCTGACGTCATAAAATCCGTGCCAACACACACCCGAGTGGCAAAAACGACAGGAGTGGAAGTTACTGGAAGTCTACAGACAACAAGACCTGGACTTCCCTCCACACTGCAGACATCAACAGACTTCTGTTTACAAGCTAACGTGAATAAAAAACTACGTGTTCCTAGACTGTATGACCAGTCAAGGAATAATTTAGCATAATTTTATTAATACCTTTTTAACACACACAGATGTAGTGATAAAGAATGCAATGCTGATGTTTTAGAGTAAACAGATGAATGAGAAATACCCATAGTGATGTAACAGAATTATCAAGTGACAAACCTCTCAGCTCTAACCAGTTGTGTCCTTAGACATCATTGAGATCTATTGATTCTGACAATAGACAAGGGCTGCATTTGTTAACTGAGTTTATTCATGGCTGTAGCCTCTTTTCTTTATTTCTCCTCAACCCTTATCTGAGTCTAATTTCAGCCACATGATAATATCAGCAAGTAGCATCTTTCCACTCAGGAGGGCTCAGCTCTGAATGGAACCTAGACAGACTGTCTCTGTCTCACATACAAACACAAAAACCTGTCTCTCCATTTCAGTGCATTTACTCCATTTCCTCAAGATTTTATCCAACCGCAACAAGGGGGTACAAAAACGTCCAGAAAACAGACAAAGACGTAACTTTTAAGCATAGAGTTAAGTATAAGAAATCTGTTGTAACGTTAGAGAAAATTGAAGTGCCTATAAAATGAGCAAGAGTGTGAGATCCACAGACATGAGCGCACATACTTGCAGCAGGGTGTGCCCAGAGCTGAATATGCCACTTGTTAGGGCACTCTTGACACTCCATAAACCTTGTTAATGTGTGCATGTGCCTGTCGCTTTACAGCATTGTCAACAGGTAGTCCAGTCATAGCTGCATGGTTTATTTTGTGTGTTTTAAGAGAAAGTTAGGCTAATAGTGCTATGGCTGACTGGCATTTACTGTTGACCATCACGCTCACTAGAAACATTACTTTTATTACTACAATTTTACAACCCTCCAGTGACCTAGAAGTGTGTACATGCTATCAAGATGTGGACAACTAGCCATTTTAAGCTTTTCTAGTATTGTAAATGGATGAATGTTGGTGGTTAAAATTGCAATGCAATGTTGTTATTCTGCCTGAATGTTTTGATCTTGTAAACAAAAAGAAAACACTAAAAGCTGCACATAATACATTAGACATACATCATTCATGTGGATACAAGTCTGTTTGAATTTTCTGTGTATGTCTTTTGTCTGCATTTTGAGGCTCAAAGTGATGGATATCAGGCAATTATTCAAATGTCTATGGCAGCAGAAAGACAAACCAAAGACAGACAAGAAAGAAGGTTGTGTAGTTTGAAGGCGGTGTGTGACAGCGAGGCCTCTCTCTGCCTTCTTTCACTATTTTCGGTCTTTCTTTGATTCTTTGAGGGGCGGGTCAATGGGGGCCTCCTGGGGTGAGTAAGCACAGGGGGTTTGTACCCCAACCGCGCTGTCGGAATGAGCAGTAAGTGGTGTACAATCTGAAACGGTAAAAGACTGAAACCAGGGCACATTGACAATCCATCAATGTCAATGTCTTTCTTGGGATATCACAGTCTGGTGGTGCATTTCTGGATTTAGGAACTGAAGGAAAAGGCATGTGATGAAGCCTCTTATTTACACAGTCACAGGTCAAATACTGAGAACAGGTAAGTGGTCAGCCCATCATCACCTGGACCGTGAAAGAGTCCATTAGAGGGGAATGGGCATTTCAAAAACAAGACTCGACATGCGGCTGGAGAATACTGCTAAATCCTGACTTTCAAATGCAAGTAGGGCGTGCAACTGTGGATGAGGTGAAGTGACTATGCTATAACAACAGGAAGTATTTGGAGTAACAGTGATTGACTCTAAAATGCTTTATATGAACACAGTATACCAAGTCACCTCAAATGAGACCCTAAGCATTCCTAAGTTGGATAAAGCAGCACTTTGAGCCCCACTGAGCAGCCACACGGTGCTGCTTAGACATGCAGTGAGTGTACACACACAAAGACATTGACAGATGGCAGTATTCACAGTGATGCAGTCAAAAAGTGAGATGGACAGAAGGAGATTGTAAACTGATTCTCCCTCACGTCTGTCTGTCTCAGATCACTTTCTGCGTTTCCTGAGAAAAGCTCCATTTTGGACACTAGTTTAATAGCAACAGGTGTCTGAAAGGGGGACACATTACATGGGGGCCATTTGGAGTTGGGGTGTGTGTTTTCAATTAGAAGAAAGAAGGTTTAACCTTCTTTCTTTAACTTTGATCAACAGGTCAGATGCAGCAAGTGTTATTTTTGCATTGTTATAATATGCACTAACTTCAATATATTTATGTAAAACTTTCTAGGCAGAATCTTGATCAAGGTCTTAATAAAGACACAATGGACCTTTGAGTGACAGTGTGCATGTGCGTGTGCAAATGAAAGCAATTTGTTAGTAGCACACACACCGTGCACAACTGAAGAGAAAGTTTCTTTAATGAGAGTGAAATTTAAATCCTGGACATTGTGCTACCTTTAGACCGCAGCCAAGACAGGCAGGTCTCTCTACACACACAATACAGTGATGTAATGGTGCTGCTAGAGTGGGCCACCTGCTGAGGAAGAAAATGCCTTTGAATTTATTTCAGTTTCACACTTTAAAAAAGATTTAGAACAGACAACAGCTAGGGGATACTGCTGTGAACACAGTCCTGGGACATTTTAGAGAGCCAACAGCTCAAACTGTCTCAGCGCTGACAACCACTACAGTAACTAAATCAATGTAATAGCAGCATTATTTAGGTTTTTTCAGTCTTGAACTGTAGTGTTCCCTGCATGGACTGTGTCTTCAGGCTGCAGTCCATCCTTATTTTACTTTGTGTTAGCAGAGGGAAACATATCAAAAATCTAAATCAGAATTCATTTGGAAAAAAAAGAGTAAGAGTATAAAAAAGAGTATATATATCAAGCAGTTAAAACTATGTAAATGGACTTTAAAATATGTAAACGGCTCATTTAATGGTTATTCACAATTTGTGCTAGATTTTAACCTCAATGAAGACGTTTACAGTCACAACATTATTATTATTATTATTATTATTATTATTATTATTATTATTATTATTATTATTATTATTATTATTATTATACAATTTGTCCACATATATTTTCTGGAATTATTTGATGGTATGTAAAGGTTGTGACATTTTTTCTGTTATATAGTCACAGAAATAATGACTCGAGCCAGTGAAGCGTGCGGAGCAGGACGTAAACAGAGGCAGGTGCACGGTTTCTCACGAGAGCAGGCTGAGGATTCAGTCAGGAGCCTGCAGGAGGACATAATGGTGGTAATTCAGCACTTACAGGTAAGACGTGAACACGCTGATATTGCTGGGTGTTTCCTGGAGTCCCAGGTCCGAGCAGTCGACCCGGTGCAGCAGCCCGTCCACTTCGCACCGACAGCGGCCGGGGCAGCCGCTGAGCCCCGGGCCTGGCGGGACAGCGGTACTGCTCACGCCGGAGCTCTCAGTGAAGGAGCTCACCTCAGCCCAGTCACTGGTGCCCATCTTCTTACTGACTGTGGCCGGGCACAACGCAAGTGTGGCCAGCACTAGAACACACCACTGCATCTCTTCATTCAACAAGGCTCACTGACAATTACAGAATAATATATGCAATAGTCTCTTAAAACCTTCTGCTAATCCCGGACACCTTTACTCCACCTGGTACCAGAAAGAAGGATGTTTGATCCTTGTGCTGTCTCCTAAACTTTGGGAAGTGTCCAGGCTCCACGCGTGGAGCGACTGTGTGCGTCAAGAGGGGAGCCAGTGTGCGTCCTGCCCACTGGGACCAGACTGAGCCCCGCGGTCTTTTATACTGCTGTCTGTGCTCTTCTCCTGTGCAACAACAAACCCTTGAAATAAAGACACATTTTACAACTTTCAAAGCACGTGTAAGTGCATTAAAGGCAGGATTTCATTGAGACTATTTTCAGAACGATAACATGTTGAAATGAAATGATGAAGTTTTGCCATAACGAGACCCATAAACTGTAGTGAGCATTATGTGGTGATTAACAATGTAACGGTGTATTAGTGTGAATAGGTTTATCCTATGGGAGACTGCACTCTAGCGGCCGCACAAGGCGTTGCACTTTGATTATGAGAAGGTACATGACTCCTTTAAAATACCATGTTAGATTTTACTTTATTTACTCATTATATTTTTACTCATTCTATTTACGCTTTGTTCCTTTATATTTTAGTAACATTTATTTGAGTAATATTTAGTTTATTACACAACTAATGTTTTAATGTTGAGTGGATTATAAATAGGCTATTGTATGTTGTATAAAATGCCCTTATTTTACAGATGCTTTTCTCCCCTAACATTACATCCCTGTAATATAATAAGTACACCACGAGGACATGACTTGAAGCACAGTAGTGCATGGCCCTAGAGACAGGTGTGTTCCCTGCATCAGGTGCGTCAGTGCATTTTGCTTTTCCTGTTCAAAGCTCAAAGTTCATCTGAAAGTCGGCGGATCCATAAACAAGAAGGGAAAAGGGAATGCAGCTATTAACACCACAAAAGGCAAAAGAAAGGAAGTCATATCTGATGGATTTATAAAAGATGCAGATTGTACATGTATTGTACTGAAAATGGATTACCCTTTCAGCCAAATTCAGCCTAGTTCACACAGGCTGCAGTGATCGACAACCTGCCTGCCATCTTGGAAAGACAGGTGAGTTTAAACAAAAGTGTCTTTTTCTTGACTACATCATACATATATATGTATATGTATGTATATATATATATATATATATATATATATATATATATATACATAAATATATATATATGTTTGTGTGCGTGCGTGCGTGCGTGTGTATATATGTGTGTGTGCGTGTGTGTGTGTGCGCGTGCGTGTGTATATATATGTGTGTGCGTCTATGTGTCTGTGTATAATGTGTATATATATATATATATATATATATATATATATATATATATATATATATATATATATATATATTACATACAGGGATTGGTCCGACCATGTTTCGTCCTCAAGAGCAGGTCCTTCTCGGCAGCATGGAGCCCGGAGCACACAGACATGATGTTGTGGGGGAAAATGAGGCTCTCCATCAGTTCTTCAATGGTGAGATGAAATTTCAAACGATCTATTGTCATAAATATGTAATACACTTGAAGTTACAAGACTTGCTTCCTGAAATAGAAACTTATCTGAAGTTACCACTGGGTACAGGTCACACACATTTATCGAGTTGTTATCTCATCAGTGGTTAAGGTAATTGAAACTGGTATTTTTATATGTGCGCACAGGTCAAGACATAAGTGGAGTATTGGACAGTTCTGATGCTGTAGATACAAGCATCCTTGAGCAGTACCTTAGCGCTGATATGTGCCCCAACAACATGTAAGACACTATTACATTTTTCAGGTTTGTCTATACATCTTTAATAACTTACTTTTCTTGTGGGTTTCAGCATACTTCCCGAATCGCCTCCCGACTCAGGTTCAGAGGCCCTTTCTCCTGCACATATGGCTGGTATTATTCACTCTCTTCAGTCCCTTTTAATGTGTGGTCATAGTATGGTAAAACATGTTTGCTCTTGCTTTCCAGAATGTCTTTACAAGCCTTCACATTGGTCAAACCAGCAGATGTTTGAGCCTGGGAATGTGTCTTCTTCATGTTGGTTTAAAGGTCCCTCGGTCCCAACATCGGAACTGCTAACCCATGAACAGCTACGAAACATGGGTCTAACAAACATTAACATTATACCTGGGACCCAAAAACCTCACCACATACACCACTCTCCTGGACAAATGCACCCTCTCACCCCTGGAAGCTGTTTGCAAGGATATGCCCCACCTACCCCTCCATCACCACCTCTTTGTTCCCAATACCGTTCATCTTGCCCTCAGCAAGTTCTCAGTCCATCCACCTCATCCTGTTCTCAAGCATCTACCTCCATCTCACACAGCAGGTGAGCCGGCCACTTTCCTTATCAAATTATATCTTTATCAGCACATTTAATATTGTGTTTTTCTCCGTCAGGTCATCAGAGAGTAGAAAAAGGAGACGATCAGACTGTGAAGAGGCTTCCAAAGCGTCTTATGAAGTTAACATCAGTGGCAATGCTGGGTCGTACAGCTCATTAACATGGGACCAGCACCTCCCAGGACAGTGGAGCACTTTGTTTGACAGCAGCCATCAGTCACTGTTAGTACAATGAGAACAAGCTAAATAATCAGCACCAATGAGTTATGTGTTTTCTTTTAATTTCATTGGATTTCTGCTTTCAGATCACCTCTGGTCTACCACGTTGATGCAGATAAAGGCTTTACCTACTCGACAGCTGATGAGGTTTTTGTCTGTCAGAAGAAGAACCATTTCCAGGTCACCGTCCACATCGGGGTCACTGGAGAGCCCGAATACATCATGACAACCAGCGGGTCACAGGAGGTCAACCACTTTGAAATTAAAGTTTTTGGAATCAAGGTATGAGAAGAACCTTTGATTTACTGAGCAAAAGCATTGTAATGAGCTAACTTTGAAACTCGTTGCAGCTGGAAGACCACAGTCACCATGTGCTGATGGAGCAGTCACAACCAGACCGTAGCAAGAAGCCTTTTCATCCCGTCAGGTAGGGAAATATGTGTTACAATAAAGTGTTGCTAAGGATTGCAGCATTCTCTATTTCATCGTTTATATGAAAATTAATAACCGTTTAAATATTTCCCACAAAACATATATTCAAATATGTATCTTTTTGAAGTTATCATACTAAACTGTCTTCCAGGGTCAGTTTGCCAAGCAGGAAAATGACCAAGGTGACTATTGGACGACTACACTTTAGCGAAACAACTGCCAATAACATAAGGAAAAAAGGCAAACCAAACCCAGATCAGAGGTCAGTAAATGAAGTTAAATACACACTACAATGAGAAAGGAAAGTGAAATACTTCAGGGATGTTTATCCTTGTCATTCTAAACTTTTGCAGATATTTCCAGATGGTTGTTGGTTTGTACGCTGTTGTGAAAGAGGAGACATTCTTACTGGCTGCGCTGGTGTCAGAGAGAATCATTGTCAGGGTGGATAGACTAATCACTATTTATATACATTTTTTTAATCTAAACCTGCAAAATGGGTGAGATACAGAAGTGTCTGTGTGCAGGCGTCCAACCCTGGTCAGTTTGAGACAGAGGGAGACACCATGTGGCAGCGAGGGGTGGTGCAGGACTCTGTGGCATGTCATGGTCGTGTGGGCATCAACACAGACTCTCCTGATGAAGCCCTGGTCGTGTGTGGAAATGCCAAAGTGATGGGCACAATCATGCAGCCGTCAGACCAGCGCGCCAAGCACAACATACAGGAGGTGGGTCAAACACACACTTAAATGTAACTCAAATACAAAACATTATATAATTAGAAATATATTCATTTTGCTTGGTCCTTATTTGAAGTTAAAATACACCAAAACATTAAGCTCACAGTGTTGCACTGAACCAGATTACATTGATACCAAAACAGAAGAAAAATACATTTAGCCCCACAATGACACTTGAATACAATCAGTACTTCACTACAGTGATGATTATAAATTATATCTGTTTTAGGTCGACTCTGAACAACAACTGAAACGAATCACCCAAATGAGGATTGTGGAATTCGATTATAAACCGGAGTTTGCCACTTCAATGGGAATAGATCATCCCCACCAAACAGGTACCAAACACTGGTGTATTATAGAGTGCACACGCCACATAAAAATTGGGACTAGAGTGGGACCAAAGGATTGGAACTGGAACAAAAGAATACCAGTACCAAAATGGGCTCAAACCAAATAAAACCAAAAGCCTTTGGTTTAAGCTATTGTTTTACTTTAATCCCAGGTGTAATAGCTCAAGAAGTAAAAGAGCTCCTGCCATCTGCAGTAAGAGAAGTTGGAGACGTCACCTGCTCAGATGGAGAGAAAATAGACAATTTTCTCATGGTGGACAAGGTAAGTCCATACTACTTTACACTGCTGATATTTCAAGAAACTTGTTAGGGTGGAATTAGGAGATTGAGATGTTTTCTTCTCTTGATTGTAGGAGCAGATCTTCATCGAAAATATTGGTGCAGTACAGCAGTTGTCAAAACTCACAAACAACCTGGAGACACGGATTCAGGACCTGGAGGTCTGGAACCAGCGACTGGCCAAGCTCAAGAGCCTCACCGGCAGCCTCCGCTCAAACAGGTGTCCATCTGTGTTGTTATTCATACTATGTGGACATTAGAACTACCAAAGTCAGTAATAAATGTTGAGCATAAGTTAAATGCACTAAATATGTATATATGTATGCATAAATGCAGTAAGTATGTTCAAAATGCAAGTTCGAGATCAAGGTCACCTTTGAACTAGAGGTTTCGAATTCAATGGGTTATTACCTCGTTAAATAAAGGTTAATAAAAACACAGTATAAGAAAACGTAATATTCAGAATTTAATTGTGTGTAAATGTGTTTTCTCTTTTAATAGAACAAATAGCAGTGTTTCCACAATACCGACAAGTGTGTCATCTAAAAATCAAAAAACAAAAAA
The DNA here is from genome assembly GCF_026437365.1 of Eucyclogobius newberryi. NCBI lineage: Eukaryota > Metazoa > Chordata > Actinopteri > Gobiiformes > Gobiidae > Eucyclogobius > Eucyclogobius newberryi. Next base: position 17,592,373 of record NW_027315834.1, on the reverse strand, counting down.
AGATGGCAAGTTCCACAAGTACAACCACTTTTTACAGCACAGATGTTTTAAGGCCAGCTTCTTCATGCTCCTGGCTACTGTGGCTTTTTGGTAAACCTTGATATCTTTTGTTGTACAAATCACAATTTTGTGTGCTATTAAAATGTGTCCGAAAGTGAAATGATATTTTGATTATGTTTGTTTATTTGTCAGCATGATTTCTATCACTGCTCTTTACCTTGTCAATTTGGGGGAAGACACAGATGCCACTCACGGTCACAGGTAATACAGAAGTTGGGAAACATTTACATATATATATATATATATATTCATTTGACTGACCTTTTGATTTGTCGGTTTCAGTAATTCAAGCACAATTCCTCCACTAAGCACTGAGTGGAGTAGCACAGGTACAAATTGATTGTTAATAAATTGAGCATCTCATTTGTATTTGGGTTTGCTATCAATTTATATTTAAAGTATCTTTAAATATCTAATAATAATTGCATTTCTTTTGTAGTGCAAACAACGAGTCCCCCTGAGTCTTGGCCTCCAGATGTGGACTTCTGTGACATCCTGTTCTGTGACCAGGTGTACTGCTGCACCTCACACACAAGGGGCCTTAATGTCACCCTGAATGAGAGATGGGGAGAAAAACTCAATTTAACACGTAAACTATTTGTTTTAATAAGGAACAAATTATAGTGAGTCCTGCTTTAATGTACAATCACTTATTTTTATTTGCAGTAATGAGAATACAACATTTGCAACTGAAAAGTGCAAGAGACTGTGAGTGCGCTAAAAGGAAGCAATTATGTGATTAGTTAATGCACAAGAGAAAATGTATTTATTTATCTTATACAGGGACAAATACAACCATTCAACACTTCATGGTCAAGGAAAATAAACAGATTATTGATAGCAAATATTGTCTCAGAGATGAATGTGGGTAAGTAATTCAAATTATGCTTTATGAGCTATTGATATCACTGTTCACCTCTAATGAAAACTGCACGTGCTTCAGGCCGAGTCGATTTGTCTACAGAGTCCCCATCAACCAGTTTGTTCCTGGTAACATGAGGATCACTCTGGTCATGAAGTAAGTCCAGTCGGTCAAATTGGCCACTTTGAACCGTAATAAGTGGAGATCAATACATTTAAGTGCATTGAAATCTCTTATGCAGTTCTACGGAGCTTCTAGTGGTTCATCTTTGTCATTTCGACGAGTCAGCGGCCTGCTCTGAAAAACTGGATATAAACACAGTGACTGGGACCAGATATCTTTCAAATACACAGGTATAACCAACACTGTTTTGTATGGACTATGTTAAACAGGGTTATTGGGCAAGGCGAGCTGACATTTTGCTTTCTTCATACGGATCAGGCACAGTTTTCCATTTATTTTGTCCCATTCAAAAAGGCCTTCAACATTTATCTCCTGCACACAAGCAAGACAGACTTTAATCATTACCATTTTAAAAACAAAAAATAATATAATAAATATATAGCGTAGAAATGAATTTAATCTGAACGATAGCTAAATACTAAAATGTAAATTGTCCAGTAAAAATGTATGTAAATGCCTATTGTTTAAATGGAGATTGTGTGTGTTATCAAAATGTGAGGAAGAATTCAAGGACAGCCACGCTTCAAGGAAATGTATAATATTCTGTCAAGAAATTACACATGAATCAATGCTATTACTTAACAGTCAGAGAACATAATTCAACTTAGAATATTAAACGACACAGAAACGTCAGTCTTTTGTGTGGCTTGCAAGGGAGAGGAAGGCTTAGCCGAGTCAAGATGTTGTAAGCAACCTGAACGACTTTCCAAAATCACTCTCAGCGTTCCTCCCTCTTACAAGTCATTTTATTAAAATCACACATAAAAAGGAGGCGGGTCACATTTCTCATTGGTCAGCTTCACATTAAGGAACTTGTCTTTTACGACTCTTTGGTATTATCTTTAGAGATAAAAACCTTGGTGAATGTTCTACCCATCTGGTCCCCAGGATGGGAGGAACATTCCTCACGGCTGCTTCTACAACATCTTCACACATGTTATTAGAAATACATGCCTTTCCCTCCCCCCAGGCTAATGATGCAGATAACTTTTAACACACAAATATAATCGTATATTTACATTTTATCACATATTCACAATTACATTTTGTGACTGAAGAAAACGACAATACTTTAAATCACTGACATGCTTTTGCTGACACAGGGTTGACTGTGGACCTATCAATAAATAAAAAAAAAAAAAAACTGAATTAGATACACTGACTCTCAATCTATGCACAGCACTACATGATATTATTCATATTTGGCGTCACTGTTACTGCTCCCCAAACCCTTTTTCTCACTCACTTCCCTTTGAAAGGCTGTTAAGACCATGTGTTTAAATTTGCATAGAGGTGACAGTCAGAGGTGATTGGACACAGGATTCTTACTGAGGAGAAAACCAACATTTTAACTGTAACTCTAGACTGCAGACACTCCCTTAAATAATATAGTACATATGTATATTGTGTGTTATTTTGTTTTTGGCTTTTCCCCCTACATGTTTATCTACTGGTTTATGACTTCAGTTACTATGGGACTTAATAATGCATGATGTTTTGTAGTGAACTATGAATAACAGACAGGGTTTTCCTTTCATCAAAGTGACAACATCTGTTTCCCAAACATCCTAATCTCAGCCACATTCAAATCTATGACCTCATGTACCGGAAACTCCACAATCATGTTTCAGTTTAGTGTCTTTGCATTTGGAACCATTAATTGTTCTTTCATCTGCTCTGCTCCTCTTTATTGCCACATATTCATTATGTGTAGGCTTGGTTTAATTTACACTAATCACTTATCAGGTTGTTTCGTTGTGTTGCAGGGAGAGCATGAGTGGCCGCTTCATGTTGCGCGTCTGTATCACAGCTCGTATCACTTCCGATCATCAGTTGCGGTAAGACTTCCATTTTACCTTTAGAGTAAAAGACTGTGCACATTTAACATATCACATCTCAACGATAAGCCTCACAGTTAAACGTCATAACATTAACATAGGGGTTCGTATTTAAAGAAAGCCATCATTTTTGATCTGTTTGGTGTTTTTTCAGGGCCAGGCAAACTGCAGTACTGACCATCATTATGCAGGAGTGCTGTTTACTGACTACCATTTCCACTTCTACAGACGCTGCACTGACTAAAATATTGTGCTAATCAAAATAGATATATTTATGTTTAACAGAGTGTAAAAACATCTAAATATTCAAATTAAAGCCTTGTCAGTTTATTACCTATAGTCCCTATTAATATGTCTAATTAAGAAATAACAATATGTCTTTAGTGCAAATGTGGTGGTTGTTTCCTTTAGTTACTTTTTGCAAAATGGTTTTGTGAAATTGTTAATACTGCCATTATTTGTTGTGCATCAAATAATTATCATAATATCTTCAAATAAAACGTATGTTGTTGTCACAACTTTTGTACAAATGGACTCACAGGCTAAACTTTTTTAAAAATAAGAATAAAAAACTGCTGCCTAAAAGTATTGGCTTGTAGTGCACGAGTACATTGGAGCAGGTCATATTTTCTGGGACAAACTGCTGTGAGGAACTTAAACCGATACCTACTTCAGGTGGAGGAGGTGCAACTGAAAACTTTGCAAACTAATTAGGTGTCCGACTCAAACTGCTGCTGCAGAGGAAGGTAAAGGATCAGTATCCTAAACCAGGAGGAAGCCAACGAAAGAAACACAAAGATGGACATTGTGAGTACATACATTTGTTTTGCAATTTATGTACCGGTAATGTAATCATTTTCAATCGAGCAGTTAGGACTATTTTACACAAGTAAATGAGAACACAAAGTAATTTGCTCATTTTATTTTAATATGTATCTCGAATGTGTTGTAAATACAAGCTTTTCTGTTTGTTTCTTTTCTGAGTTTTTGTGTTTGTCAGCGTGAGAGCGTCATCTGTCAGACTGACAGTGAGACTGATGTCCCTGTTGCCACCGAAACTTTCCTCTGGGGAACCATCGTCCACCTGTCTCCGAGCTCATGTAATTAAGTGATACTGTATCTGACACTGCAGGTACGACTGGGCCCTCGCCACCTCTCTCAGATTCAGGAGGAGACCGACGGCAGAGAGCACAGGTAACTGCAGCTTCACGTGTACTTTAATGAGGCCAACAACTCATCAGAAATCATAGCCACCTCTGTATTTTAAAACTTCTTTCTGCTTGTATGAAACTGCTATCTAAACCCCATTAGCACTGGTAACGCTGACTAATGAGAGCACCGTGCCATTACACATCCTGTTTGTGAAGGAATACAACGTTCTAATATGACATGAGAACACATCTATTCAAATAAACAATGCAACCAATACATCACTGACTCTGTATGTAGGAAACTGAGTCAAGATCCGCCATCCATCAGATAACAGTGTGTTCTCCTTGTGTGGCATGTAGTCGGCCTATCATTGTCGATGACTTAGCAAGGAGATACTTAACTGATGCGAACCTGAACTCAGATGAGGCGTAATTGTGTCTCTGTGTGGTTGCAGTTCTTAACTCAATATCCTAAATGAAATGGCTTCTTTCCGTCTGTCTCCAGCACATGCTTTCTTCCTCCCGTGAGCCCACAACAGCAGCAGCAGAAGCAAGCACCAGGTTCAGACCTAACAAGTGCAAATGAGCTCGACTCAGAGGCAGAGAGGCATCTGTCTGATCCTGCAAGTCTGGCCTTGTACGAGCAGCAAAGTAAGATGGAAGATAACATGAGTCTGCTGGAGGAGGTAACTGATTACACAATTTGTTTATATGCACTTTATTGCGTAATGAGCTACACTGAAGTGAATATTATGTATATAATATAAGGTTAAGCTATATATCTTACAATAATTGTGAAATATTTCACAAATGTATTGTTATCCAGCAATTCAGATCAAGGACTTTTGTAAAAATATTGAAATTTCAGTAGGCTCCAAGTGCAGCCGGCCACAGCGTAAGGAGTTTGATTCCGGCTGACAGTTTGTTGCATGTCCTTCCCTGTCTCATTCCCATTCCATGCTAAACTGTCCTTTCCAATGCAGCCTATGGGCTACAAAAAGAAAGAAAAGAAAGAAATATAGCCCCGTTTGCACAGGTCCCATTCTAATATACCCTGGTTACTTTGGCCCGGGTTCTAACCAGGCCAAGCAGGTGTTAGTCATAGATTGGTCAGAGCGTTGACAGAGTCAATGGTCCTATAGAGTTTCTATGGATAATGATATAGCACCAGACTGTAAAGAGTAATGGAAACACAACCAGGCCAAGTGAGGCAGAGTAGAGCTGAGCAGGGTTGATGGAGAGGGTGCTTATGTGTGATGTATGTCATGAAATATTATTCCTTAAAGCTCTGCTTTTTTAGGAATTAAGAGACGGTGCGTAATACATCTGGATTTTAATAAAAATAATAGTGCTTACAGTATGCCTACAATCTTTAGCTTGTTGTCAGATGAAATATAGTCATAATGATGTTCAATTTAAAGTGTCTGTTTGATCCAGTTAGGTGCCATTGAGGCAGAGCTTCGTCAATCTCTGCGTCTGGACATAGAGCGAGAGCAGGAGGATGAGTTCCTTCGTCAACAGGAGAACCAGCTGCTGTGGCAAGGCCTCAGCTATCTCAGCCTAAACCAGAGAGTGGCCAAGTTCAGTATAGCATCCAAATAACCCCAAACTATAAATGTGTCAGTTATGTTTGTGATTGAACAAAAATCCACTGAATGCATTTTGTTTTATGCACAGGCCATGGGTTAGCAGCTACTTTCGCAAGTTCCCCATGCACATCTACTGTCTTCCAGTTCAAGCTGCCAATCAGAAAAAAAGAAAGCGCATTATAAGGAAGAAGTGAGGGACTTTGTATTTCTATTGAATAAAAATGTACACAAATGCTAGTCTTTGTCAGTCAGTTTGGATGATGTCATACTCTCGTGTGTGGGGTAAGAGCCAGATTGCTCTTATATATTATCCAGAAATGTTGAACCTGAACATTCATACTAGGGACTAATCATCCATATATAACAACTGTAAAATATGAATGGTTTACTAGGCCAGTCTCCATTAGGCCTTTTGTTGTGATGTAGACTAAAACCAAGGGTGGAAAGTAAATAATTACAAATAACTGAGTAGATTTTTGGAGTAATTGTACTTTCTTGAGTAGATTTATAAATGTACACTTGTACTTATACTTTAATTGAGTACTTTTTAGCCATGTAATTTTAATTAGTTACATTTAAAATCACCATGAGTAGTGAATACAGCTCAAGTCCCAGTTGTCCCAATGTACAGTGATGTCACCTCTGCCTCTGCTCCTCTCTGAACCTGTGAAAAACCCAAAACAACTGCATCGCTTGCTCTGATTGGCCAGAGCTCAGAAAATATGCAGATTGCTGCTTAAAACTAATCATTTCCACTTTAAACCGTTTGTTTAATCATGTTTTGTACAATAGCTGAGTCTAAAATTATACTGAAACCATGTTAAAAAGTAACATAGTTTCCTTGTGTACTTTTTACATTTAGTCGAGTATAGAGTTGGTCCAAAAAAGAAGTACATGTACATTCGAATGCCCAGGTTGATTGCCCATGAGGAAAAAAAGAATAACCTTCTTATTCCTATATTTTCCAAGGATATATATTGTTTTTCCAACTTTTTGAAAGTAGTAATTGTATAAATGAGCTAATGTTACCCATGAAAGTATTAAAGTTTGGTTCCTTTTCAGTAACAAATTTCCTGTCTCTTTCAATTTGATCTTTGAAATACAAACACACACCGTTTTACATTTAAAGTGATCATCTGTCCCATTTTTGTTGATGATCCAAAATATTTTACAACGCATACATTAGAGAAAAAAGATGAACAATTTTCTCTCTATGACTTCCACATAAGAATAGTCGATATTCAGTTGTAGAAAAAGCTTCAGTTGTAGTCATCTGGACTCAGTTTGAAAAAATAGACGTTTCGACTCTCATCCAAGAGTCATTGTCAATAAAAAAATTTAGATCGAGAACTCCGATATTAATACTGTTCTGTGGTAAGACCCGCCCATTGGGAGGAGCCTTCCTGAAGTAGAAAGAGTTGTTTGTTTCAACAGAAACTCTCCCCTTGTATCTACCGAGCTAGCCTATTCAGAATTTTAATGGGCTATTAGAATCCTCTTTGTCTTTGTGAGACCCTGGCTCAACCACCCTGAGTACCTGATTAGCATCTAAATGTCCTTGTCCTGGTCCTCTACCTTTCCAGGGGTTCAGTATTCCATTATAGATACCAGGAAGATTGAATCTGAGCCCTCCATTTCTGTTTAAAGAAGGTCTTTCTTTTTTAACAAAAATAGCTTCCTTGACTCCTCTTTCAAACCATCTTTTCTCCCTGCTTAAAACCTTCACCTCACCGTCTTCAAACGAGTGATTAGAGGCTTCAAGATGGAGATGCACGGCACTCTGTGGCCCTGAACTAGTATTTCTTCTGTGCTGATAAAGCCTCTTGTGTAGAGGCTGTTTTGTCTCACCTATGTACCGTTCTTTACAGCTTTCTTCACTGCATTGGATCGAATAAACTACATTGCTCTGTTTTTGAGTCGGCAACTTGTCCTTAGGGTGAACCAGTTTTTGTCTTAAAGTGTTTCCTGGTTTAAAATAAACAGGGACTTCGTGTTGTCTAAAAATTCTCTGCAGTTTTTCCGACAGGCCAGACACATAAGGGATAGAAACACCCTTCCTTCTCTGTTCAGTTTCCCTTTTGTCCTGCTTCTTGGTTCTCTTCACTCTGTTGAGAGCCCAAGCGGGGTAACCACAGGCTGAGAGGGCATTACGGACATGTTTTTCCTCTTTCTTCTTGCCCTCTGAGCTGGTGGGCACACCTTGAGCTCTGTGTTGTAAGGTTCTGATCACACCCAGCTTGTGCTGTAGTGGGTGGTTGGAACCAAAGAGCAGATACTGGTCCGTGTGTGTAGGTTTCCTATATACTTCTATTTGGAGTTTCCCGTCCTCTCCTCTGATCGTGGAACAATCAAGAAAGGCCAAGCGATTCTCCTTAGCGTCTTCTCTTGTAAACCTGATATGTGGGTCCACAGCATTGATGTGATCAGAGAAGGTTTCCAGCTCTTGTTCCTTGATTGTTACAAACGTATCATCGACATAGCGAAGCCACAGTTTTGGGGCTTTGCCTGAGAATGAGGCCAGTGCCTTCTTCTCAAAGTGCTCCATGTACAGGTTGGCCACTATGGGAGAGACGGGCGAGCCCATGGCACAGCCATGAATCTGTCTGTAAAATTGTCCCCGGAATTGAAAGTAGGTGGTGTTCAGACAGATGTCCAACAGTTTACATATGTGTTCAGGTGTCAGTTTGGTCCTTTCCTGTAGGGTGGTGTCTTCCTGCAGTCTGATCCTCACTGCTGCTACTGCATCAGAGGTCGGGATGCAGGTGAACAGGGACACCACATCATATGAAACCATGAGGTTATCTGGGTCCAGTTGGAGATGTTTCACTTTATCCACAAAGTTGTGCGTGTTTTCCACATGATGTTCCGAATTCCCCACAAGCGGAACCAATATAGTTGTTAAATGCTTGGCCACATTGTAAGTGATGGAATCTGTGCTGCACACTATGGGTCTGAGTGGAACATCCTTTTTGTGTATTTTTGGAAGGCCATAAATGCAAGGCATGGCTTCACCAGGATACAGTCTGTAATACAGAGGCCGGTCTATCACTTCCTCTTTTTCCAGCCTTTGTAAACAGTCTATCACTTTCTTCTTGTAGCTACTGGTCGGATCTCTTTTCAAGCGCTCGTATGTGGTCGTGTCCTCGAGGAGGGTGTGGACTTTGGCTTCGTAATCAGCTGCGTTGAGAATCACAGTGCAACGTCCCTTGTCTGCTGGGAGGATGTTGATGCTATGATCTTTTTCCAGTGCTGAAAGTGCTTTTCTCTCTTCAGATGTGATATTTGAAGGAGGTGGTTTGGCACTCTTCAGAGTCGCTGTGACACGTAACCTCAGGTCTGCAGCCTCCGATTCAGTCATTTTGTTGTTCCTAATTGCCTTTTCAGTGGCTGTGATGTAGTTGCCGACTCAAAAACAGAGCAATGTAGTTTATTTGATCCAATGCAGTGAAGAAAGCTGTAAAGAACGGTACATAGGTGAGACAAAACAGCCTCTACACAAGAGGCTTTATCAGCACAGAAGAAATACAAGTTCAGGACCACAGAGCGCCGTGCATCTCCATCTTGAAGCCTCTAATCACTCGTTTGAAGACGGTGAGGTGAAGGTTTTAAGCAGGGAGAAAAGATGGTTTGAAAGAGGAGTCAAGGAAGCTATTTTTGTTAAAAAAGAAAGACCTTCTTTAAACAGAAATGGAGGGCTCAGATTCAATCTTCCTGGTATCTATAATGGAATACTGAACCCCTGGAAAGGTAGAGGACCAGGACAAGGACATTTAGATGCTAATCAGGTACTCAGGGTGGTTGAGCCAGGGTCTCACAAAGACAAAGAGGATTCTAATAGCCCATTAAAATTCTGAATAGGCTCGGTAGATACAAAGGGGGAGTTTCTGTTGAAACAAACAACTCTTTCTACTTCAGGAAGGCTCCTCCCAATGGGCGGGTCTTACCACAGAACAGTATTAATATCGGAGTTCTCGATCTAAATTCTTTTATTGACAATGACTCTTGGATGAGAGTCGAAACGTCTATTTTTTCAAACTGAGTCCAGATGACTACAACTGAAGCTTTTTCTACTATGGAACACGCCTGGACGAATGAGGGATTACACCAACATATCGGTATTCAGTTGTCTCGCTAGATGAATACTCTAAAGAATCTCGTGTGCTTTGAAGACTGGGCATAATTTAAGCGGGGGGATTCGAGCGGCCGGACGAACATCAGGAAGATCCGATCGACCCGGTCAGAGAAGACTCCGAGAGGGATGTGGCCCGGGATGTGGCGTACCAGTTACTCAACAGGGCCCCTGAGTAACCAGTATCCGAACAGATTTATGTTTACTAACTCAACATCTTTCACCACTGGCTAAAACGTGCCTTGACCACCGTGCAAACACAATACATGACCGATCATTTTGTTAATGCATTAAAATGAACTGAAATAAACAACTGATCCTGCTTCTTTAAATACAGACTACGCCAAACATTATTATTACTTTTCGGCTTGATACTCAGGCCCAGTCCAGACTACACTGGTACAAACAAAGATGCATAATTAATAATATGTTGTTTTGTTTGTGAGAACATTCTGAAATATTTCTCTTCACCGAGGCGCCGTGAACGCGACTTGACGTCAGCGCGTCTTTGACGTTTCCTTCCCAGCCTCTTTCTCTCTGCGTGCACGGCTCTGGCCCAGAAGCGCTGACATCATGGTAATATTTCTCCTATATATAGCTTTTTTTAATGATATGTTCAATTTGTTATATTAAAGTGATGGCTAAAAGCGACGCGGTTACGTTTTGCTGCCTGCAGTCTTCAGATTATTTGTATAGGCACATTAGTAGGTGCATGAATGCTAACTGTGCTAACCGGGTAAAGCACATGGGTGAAGCGACTGAAACAGGAACTCTGTTAAACTGATCTGACGTTAATTGTCTATTCAATTGCAAATGACTTGAGTGTTTCCCACGTCGTACGAAGACAAACTATGCATTTGTCTTTGTAATTATGCGACAGAAATTCTGAAGGATTTTTTTTTCTTCTTAGATTACATTCCTAAGAATGAAGCTAGCATGCTAGTTTAGCCGGGCTTTGTCTGTCAAAATCGTGGTGTGCGAGTCACTTTACTTTACAAACACACTGGGCAAATGACTGTACAGCGCCCTGAGGCAGCTGCTGGCGTGCACATGCCACATACATCCAGCACGACTGTGTTTGGAAGTGGTTTAAGAGCTAATGTTAAAACTTCTAGCGGTTTCCATGATTACATGGGCGGGGCCATGACTGAGGGCCCTTCACGTGCAAAGTAAACCTTGGGGTTTTAGCCATGAAAACTGACACTGATACTACGACCAGAATAATCAAATACCCCCTATATTCATTTTAATTTAGCTGTATTTAGAATCTATAGATTACATAAAGACGTAAAACATTTAATGATAGTTTAATAAATAGCTGTAAAACACTTATACATGCATCATAAAAAAATCTGGAAATTGTAACGTTATTGACTATTGCATGAACCGTCTAATGAGTTGCCAATGCCATAGTTTTTTTTTTTTTTTTAAATGCAATGTAAATGCACATAAAGACACTACAACCGTTAGGGCTGGGGATGTTTCCAGTGAAAAACTAGTCTAAGTGCCCATTAATAGCTGGGGTTGTAATAAAAGCTTTCTACTCTTTTTTTTTTTTTTTTTTTTTTTTTTTTTAATCAAGCACCTTAACTGCTATGAATGATTCTGATGCCAACACCCCCTTTTCCTTTAAATTTAGCAAACATAAAACCATATAAATATTTTTACTGTATTTGATCATGTCATATGATCAAATATGCCAATCAAAGACCGTTTGGAATCCATAAATCTATTCTACACCACCTATGCTTTTAGCCAGTTATTTTTTGACAATCCTCCTCTTATCTGTGACTTTATTTTAATACATCAGATGTTTTTCTCATATCTCGAGTCCGTAAAAAAAAGTAGAATTCTCACACAAAAGTTTAAGACTGGACTGTTAGTCTGAGGCGTCTGTTCCTTGTCCACTGTGAGACTGCAGTTTACAGACCGTGGCTGCAGACCTCCAGCCACTGGCCCCTCTCTGCCGACATGAGAGCAGGGGCTCCACTGGGAAACACTGACACAGGAGTTGGACACAAGTGATAAGTATTTTTAAAATGAGAGATAATGCCATAAAGGTCAAAGTTTATAGTCTAATAAACAACTGATTTTCGTTCCAGGCCTATATTAGACTGCTGAGTACTATCCAGATAGTAGGAAACTACATCTATTTAGCCCAAAAAGGTCTCCCAGAGCCCTCTCACACGTTCCTATTCCCGTGCTTTTAGTTGTATTCTATATTTCTAAAGTTACATTTTTTTTTCATGGTAATAAATTGTCTTTTGGTAATATTGTGTGCTTTGTGCCAACTTGATTCTTTAGGCATCCTTATCTATGGCCCCCATTAACATCTTTAAGCATGGTGCTGATGAAGAAAAGGCTGAGACTGCTCGACTGGTGAGATCATTATATTTGTATTTAGGACCTGTGTCACAAGACAATTATTATAATATATTTTCTCATGTTGCAGTCATCATTTATTGGTGCTATTGCTATTGGTGATCTGGTGAAGAGCACCCTGGGTCCAAAAGGCATGGTTAGTGGAAAACCAACAATATTTTATCCTCATGATATGAAAGTAAAGCTTCAACATAATTTTATTGTCAGGATAAGATCTTGCTAGGTGGAGGCAAAGAAGGTACAGTCACTGTGACCAATGATGGAGCAACTATTTTGAAGGCCATTGGCGTTGACAACCCTGCTGCAAAAGTGTTGGTTGGTGAGTTACGTTGCGTACTTAGGAGAAATTATACCAGGTTGACAACTTTGTTTAATCAAACATGTTCTTTCAGACATGTCCAAGGTGCAGGATGATGAAGTTGGAGATGGGACTACCTCTGTCACAGTACTGGCGGCTGAACTGTTGCGAGTAAGACTTATAACTAATGATAGACTCACACTAAACTCACATTAGCAACTTAAGTGCCCTACACTTATTGATTCTTTGAAAATTGCGTTCCGAAACAAATCCTCAAATATCTTGTTTACTTGGAGGTGCTTGAGAAAAGAGAATGCTGAGAAAAGTTGTGGTGCTTGTACTATAGTGTGACACCATACCACATGCTTTAAAGACTGTTTTGTAACGTCCACAGGAAGCTGAACTTCTGATTGCCAAGAAAATTCATCCACAGACCATTATCGCTGGATGGAGGAAGGCTACCACAGCAGCTAGAGAAGCTCTGAAGGAAGCAGCAGTGGACCACAGGTGAGGCCTGTTTGTACAGAGGAGCTGCATTCTATTCTAAACCTTTATTCTGTGTTATCTTTTGGGCATCGCAGAACACTGTCATTTGACCATTATTTCATAATTGTTCATTTATCAGAGCATTACTTTGTTACTGCCCCAATGTATTAATTTACCATTCATTATTTATGGCCCATATTGCAGCTATTGGCAATCTTTTTTTGACGCTGAAGGCTCCTTTTTAATAAGCCAAAAGGGAGTAATTGTAACACTGTGTGTTTGAGGAAAAGTGATGTGGCTTTTAGTGAGGCTTTGAGAGGGCACAATCTGCAGCTCTTCAGTCTACCAAAACTTCAATCGCTATAAACCAAGCTGCGGCTCACTTTTCCTCAAGCGTTTGTAAATATGCTGGGACTCAGAAGCCCATGTGCTTGTGGAGAGGAGCTGTTGTGAAGGTTTCACTGAGGCAGAGTAGTGTGTGCATGAGGGAACGAGGCTCTGCAAGGAGCAGGCTGCAGGTCTGCACAGACGTGTGTGCCACGTGCTCTGGCTCCTTCCTCTGTCCATGTCAAGTTACTTAAAGATATGAGTACTCTTCACAGGGTCAGAAAATATAGGCAAGAGATTAACAACTAAATGATTCTCCTCTAGGAAGACAAGATGAATATTTCTGATCGATGACCATAATTTTGGTTGGTTGGATTAAATGTGAAGTCTAATTTTAATTATCCTTTTTAAGCAACGACAAGGGTCGGTTCCAAGAGGACCTGCTCAACATTGCACGCACTACTCTGTCGTCAAAGTTGTTGACCCATCACAAAGACTACTTTTCGCAACTTGCTGTGGATGCTGTCGACCGGCTCAAAGGCTCTGGAAATCTGGAGTCCATCCACATAATCAAGAAGTTGGGTGGAAGCCTCACAGACTCTTACTTGGATGAAGGTATTTAATCAAACATGTTGCCATTGCCCAACTATTCTGGTGTTTATTAATATACTAATGATGATTTTTGTCTTGTATCTTTCAGGTTTCTTGTTGGATAAGAAGATTGGGGTGAACCAACCTAAGAGGTTGGAAAATGTGAACATCCTCATTGCCAACACTGGGATGGACACAGACAAAATTAAGGTATCTATTTTTATTTGTTTTGCCGGGCCACCACAAACATTCCAGAAAAACAACTTGGAACTATTTATTGTTTTGATTGTATTCGTTTCAATTTTAGATCTTTGGCTCCAGGGTTCGTGTTGACTCTACAGCAAAAGTTGCCGAGATTGAAATGGCAGAGAAAGAAAAGATGAAGGAGAAAGTTGATCGGATCCTGAAGCATGGAATCAACTGCTTCATTAACAGGTAACGTAGCACACAGTGGTTTTATTCATATTATGTAATGTTCTGAACTCAATCTGAATAATTTTATGAATCTTTCTGATGCCCTGCAGACAGTTGATCTATAACTACCCCGAGCAGCTCTTTGCTCAGGCTGGTGTCATGGCCATTGAACACGCAGACTTTGCTGGTGTGGAGCGCTTGGCTCTAGTCACTGGTTTGTATCCTTATGTCCCTTAATAATGCTTAGACATAATGCTCAACCTTTTTTTTAATGAATTGGTTATTTGACTAGGTGGTGAGATCACCTCTACCTTTGATCACCCCGAGTTGGTCAAACTGGGACATTGCAAACTGATTGAGGAGGTGATGATTGGAGAGGATAACCTAATCCACTTCTCTGGTGTAGCGATGGGTATGTACCATTCCCCGCTCTACAAACACAAAACAATAGTCTTTATGTATCTCTTACTTTTCCTTGTGTCTCAACAGGTGAAGCTTGCACTATTGTTCTGCGAGGAGCTACAAAGCAGATCTTGGACGAGGCCGAGCGCTCGCTGCATGACGCTTTGTGCGTGTTGGCACAAACCGTGAAAGAGCCCCGCACTGTTTATGGAGGAGGCGAGTCTAAGCGTAAACCCTTCAGTCGCTTTTGTAGAACTGTCTGATGACATTTTTGTTCTCCGGTTACCAGGTTGCAGTGAGATGCTGATGGCTAAGGTTGTGTCGGATTTGGCCAACAGGACGGCAGGAAAGGAAGCGGTTGCCATGGAGTCCTTTGCCAAAGCTCTTAGAATGGTAGGGACTTGTCATGTATAATATGATCTTTGCACTGTAGTGTCCAGTTCTTATCCTCTTGTTTCTATTCTCCAGCTGCCAACAATCATCGCAGACAACGCAGGTTATGACAGTGCCGAGCTAATTTCTCAGCTCAGAGCAGCACACCAGGAAAACAAGATCAATTTTGGATTGAGTGAGTGCAATTGTTAAGTTAATGTGTTTTTTAGTGCTGGGCAGCGATCACAAATTAGACCCATGCACTAATCGCATGCTAAGGTCAAATAATATGTAAGACTTTCTGGCTTTTTACTGTTTAGGCTTAAACCAGGTTGTATAAGTACAATATGCTCAGTATGAGTTTGTTAATGTCTATATTCAAAGGAGATATTGAGCTATCACATAGGAATGTTAGTCCTGTGTAGTCTGCTCCTTCTGTTTGCTCACTAAAGGACCAATAGACAGTTGGCTTAGTCCTGGTTTTAGTCTGGTTTAGTTCTGGTTTAGACGTGGAAATGGTCCTCTTTCGACCTCGTATAGCTCTGGTTCAGCTCTCTGCTTACTAAACATGTGGGAAATTTGTCAGTATTAATTGTTTTCTCAGTCAACATCATTGACATACACAGAAATCTCAGCAGACTGATGGCACATATTTAATTAATCAAGCATCACTCTTGTTTTTAAGGGGTTGTTTTTGTGATTCCTTTTGGCTAATAAAACACTCAGTACTTTGAGATGGAGAGAGAGACAAATGGGACACAGGAAAATCATTTTTTTTCCTCTTACTCGTCATCTGCATTGATGTGCCCAAGTGCCAGTATGTTTTGTGTGATTTGCGTGTACACGTGTGCTCTTCCAGACATGAACGAGGGAACAGTGGGCGACATGGCAGAGTTGGGCATCACAGAGTCCTTCCAGGTCAAACGGCAGGTGCTGCTGAGCGCCGCTGAAGCTGCAGAGATGATCCTCAGAGTCGATAACATCATCAAAGCGGCGCCCAGGTCCGAATATAAGGCGTTGTTTTAAAACTACAAAATCCCTTTGGTACATCTTGTATCTGATGACTTGTATATTTTTGTTGTTTCTTTTATAGGAAGAGGGTTCCAGACCATCATCCCTGCTAAAGGACTATCAAGAGGATGTTCTATTTATCGTTCTCAATGTAACTCAAAAGGTCCACTGTTATTTTTATGTTAAACATCAACTGTAGCCAGCCTTCGAATGACACTTAAAATGTCTGTTCCTGGTTTGCAATGTATTCAAAACCAGATAGAACTGGTAATTGCTTAACAGTGATTTCGAACCTGTTCCCGTGCTCTCTTCAAATGTCAACATTTGCTTTTGTTTTCTTAAACAAAATAAACGTCTGAGTTCATTTGTTTTGTCTGATGTCTTGATTATTTTTTTACAAAAATGTTGTTCATATTGATACAAATAGTTTTAAGAGGTGTGATTTCAGAATTTGGTCATTGACGCACAATTTTTAACTATTTACCAAAAAGTGCAAATGCAAATACAGCGAGTCAGGTCAGAGTCACCTGGACATTACAATGTCAGCCTTTGAGCATTTGGATTCAAACTATACAAAGTAAAGTTTATGTAACTTCACAGACAAAATGTTCACAGACAACATAAAAATGTAACTGCGAAATTGCTTAAAATGTTGTGTTGTATGATTGGTAAAAAGTAACATTGGTGTGACCAATAAGCACATGGATTACTTCATGCTTTAGGCTGACCCCATGAGTGTAAGAGTGGTCAATACTGATAACACTTCTACAGAGACTCAGTCTGGCTGTTGTGACTGAAGGGCAAAGATGCAGAGGCTGCTGCTGCTGCTCCTGTTTGGGACATGGACAAGCACCGCATTGATCAGGTTGAAATGTCTTTTTGCTTTGATTTTGGATGAACTGATCTTTGATAACAGATTTTCCCCGATGGCACAGAATTCCTTTGAAGCAGATGTACACAATTCGCAATCAGCTCCGAGCGAGTGGCCTGCTGGAGGAGTTTCTGAGGGAACACCATCCTGACACATTCAGCCGGAGCTTTGTTCAGTGCTTCCCACCTGGCTCACCCTCAATGCAACTGGACCGCTCCCGGGAGAAAATTTACAACTTTATGGATGTAAGACATGTTTTAAGACGCTTGAGTTGTGAGTTTATTTTTTTATTGTAATAAGTTCAATTTAAAAGGTTATCCCCACAGGCTCAGTTCTACGGTGAGATCAGTTTGGGGACTCCAGCGCAAAACTTTTCAGTCATTTTTGACACTGGCTCTGCTGACCTTTGGGTCCCATCATCTTACTGTGTCAGCCAGGCCTGTGGTACTAATACATTTCATAATACAGTGGTACTTTTATTGAGTGTTAAGCTGACTGGGCCATGCATGTGTTTGCAGCCACACACAGACATTTCAAAGCATTTGAGTCGACTTCATTTGAACAAGACGGAAGATCGTTTGGGATTCACTATGGTTCAGGACAACTTCTTGGTGTCATGGCAAGAGACACATTTACGGTCTGTATATATTACTTCCTGAATATATATATTTGCAGTAAGAGTAGTATCAAACTGTCAAATATTGTACATGCTAAGTGTTATTAAATGTGTTTACAGATTGGCAATATGACGATAGAAAAGCAAGAGTTTGGTGAATCTGTGTATGAACCTGGCTCTACATTTGTTTTTGCAAAGTTTGATGGGGTTTTGGGTCTAGGCTACCCTGCTTTGGCAGAGATCCCAGGAAATCCAGTTTTTGACAATATTATAGCTCAGAATAAACTCGACCAGGCTGTTTTTTCTTTCCACCTCACCAAGTAATACTGAATTAGTATTGTTTTGTAATTGTTAGGTGTTTTTGATTATGTAACGACATTTGACAATTAACAGGAGGAGTGCAGATGGTGCCACCTCTGACGGTGAACTGCTCATTGGAGGAACAGACAAAGACTTCTATACTGGAGAAATCCACTGGATTCCTGTGACTGCTCGGAGCTACTGGCAGATTAAGATTGACAGGTTTAAAAAACATTTTATTTTGTCAGATCTTAAGTAATACCAGTTAATTTTTATCATCATTGTCTTTGTTAATTTAGAATCGCTGTGCAGGGCACAAGCTCTTTGTGTCAAAAAGGATGTCAGGCCATAGTTGACACAGGAACATCTCTGATTGGTGGACCACCCTCTGAAATCCTCACCCTACAACAGCTCATCGGAGCTTCACCAACTAGCATTGGAGAAGTAACAAACTTTAATCATAGATAAAGAAAAGCATATAAATATAATCTGAATTTGTGTGGATTCTAACCTTTGAACGTATATTTTAGTTTGTCTTGGACTGTGCAAGATTGTCCAGTTTGCCTCATGTCACATTTGTGCTGAATGGAAAAGAATACACGATGACTCCTCAGCAATACGTCCAAAAGGTACATACCATTTGTATTTTGTAATGTTTGTTTAATTCACATACATGTTTAGAAGTTGAAAGGCACTGCTTATACAAGTGTCTATGGTCAAAGTAACTAAATCATCCCTTTGTGCTCTGTAGGAGATGCTTGGGGACAAGACTCTGTGCTTCAGTGGTTTTCAGCCTGTAGACATCATGGCTGCCGAAGGGCCCCTGTGGATTTTGGGGGATGTATTTCTGACAAAGCACTACAGTGTATTTGACAGAGAACATGACAGAGTTGGTTTTGCATCTTTAAAACACTAAAGTCAATAATCTGATTGTGGCTGTTGCAAGATTACAAACTAATAAACACGTAATAAAACCAAGCAGTAATTACTCTTACTGAATGTTGAAAACAAGTACAAGTTTGACATCTTCTAGACTAGTGACCAACATCTATGTTAAGTTACTCTTTCATTCAGAACAGGGTAAGGCTTGAGCAGCTTCTCTGTCATTACCTGCTATCTGTGTCTGTGAGTTGGACTTTGAAAACATTTCTCTTCTTTATTCCCTGTAGTCAGCCTGCTCTGTCCCCGAATAGTCCTGGTCATATGGTGAGTTGGGGATTTGCAGGGTGTTGCTAGGTGAACCAGCTGAGTTGTGTAACTGGAAGCGAGGCAGCCCTCTTCGTTTCCCCAGCGCTTTAGGACTGGGCAGGCTGCGTACTGACCCTTTAGATGCCTGACGCGATAATTGCAGGGAGAACTGACGGCGCCGGGGTCTGGTCTGTGAGTGACTGAAAGAGCACATTCTGGTCCAACGGAACTTTTTAGGGCCACGTTGAGCTAGTGAATAAGAGACAGAGGAACTTTTTCTGTGAGGGCACAAGAAGATTAAGGATCATTCTTGGCAAACAAAAATTTAAAATTTGAATTGTGAAAAAGACCGTTGTAATATCTCCAAGCCTGGAATATCCTCAGTGGGGGACACATCAAAGCCATTAAATTGTGTCATGGCTGCACCAGCTTCACAGAAAGCTGGAGGGCTGACCACGAGTCGAGGAAAAAACCCTGAGTGAGTGCTTTCAGGGGGGGGCAGGGTCGTATTGACCTCTCTCACTGTGGACAGTGTGTCCATGACAGAGTGTACCATTGCAAGAGAGGTAGGGGTCACTATGGTGTCCGTGTGTGGAGTAATCCTACAAAGGTAGGAACACGAAAATGTCAAATCTAACACAAAATGATTACGGAAAATGAGGCAATACCCCAGATTTGGAAAGAAGCTTCCAGTTGCATCACTGCTGTGTCTTTTGAAGTTCGATCGAGAAAGTTGGAGATCTGGAGGCTCTTGAAAACTCATCAGCCTATGAACCCGACCCAGAACCTAACAAGAATGAAATACACATTAACACAATAGTTACAGCAGGTTCTGGTTAGAACGGTTGAAAACCATGTATTACCGACGCCTGCTGCCGAGGTGTATGAGATAGTTGCTGCTGTAGATGTTTTGTGTTATTTAGACTGACTTCATCACACTGCAGAATGTCTGACAGACTAGAAGGTAATGGGGGGGAATACTTGTTGTTTTGTCCAATAAATTGGCATAAACAAGCTAAAGTATGCAGAGCTGATATTTAAGTCTAACCCCATGTCGGTGGTTGAGCCCAGAAATGAAGCGATGCAGGAGTCGGCAGCAGCCAGTGTGTAAGGGGGCTGGGCTTCACTGTCGTTCCAGTAAATGTCTTTGCTTAGATGAGGAAGGTCCATGTGCATCTCATCCACAGCCAACAGGGACACCTAAGAGGTCCAGTAAATACATATGTAGGAATATATATATAGGAAGCAAAAACTTTCAGTAAAAAGAAAGAGACATGCGCTTAACGTCTTTAAATAAATAGACACAATTTACGTCTATGATCATCAAACAAGGAAAAAAAGTACAGACTTGGAGATTTCTGTCAATTATCCAGTTTGCTTCAAAGTCTTCATCATCCTCCCCAAATGGATTGATCAACTGCTCTGCCACCTAGGAAGAACTCAGGTGTTGAGACTTTATTAAGCAATAAAAGGCATGACAGAGGCCGTACCTTTAACCATCCTGAGAAGAAGAGGAACTGCAAGAGCGTGAAGAATGGGACGTAAAGGTCAAGGTCGTGACCGTAGTATCGCTGAGCAGGGTCAAGAAACTGCCGGCCGATGAGACAAGCGAGGAAAAAAGTGTACACTGCGAAGGTGACGACCTGGAGAGACACAGGGGGGGGGGCTTATTCGATTACTGATACTGATCGGATTAAATAGATCCTAGTTACATTTATCATACAAATGTTATTAAGACCACTGGACCGACCTGTGTGTAAACCAGAGGGATTCCAACCCAGTCGTACCCAAAAAGAGCTGCACAGCATGTTCTGAACGCATTCATCTCCTGTTGAAAAAAGTTAGAATAAGCCAGTTTTGTTCATCAGTAAATTGCTGTAAGGACCACGTTTAGAACATTTCGTTGACAAAAGACAAAAATGAATGTAATTGAATACACTTCAGTTTTCAAATTGGATTTTGCTTCTAATCAACATGACACTTGAATCTCACACCTCAGAGATGGCAAATTAAAAGGCTATAAAACAGAATAATAAGTAAGATTTTGTGTCACGTTGAGAATGTTTTGCAGGTCAATGCTGTCTTGAATTCGACCATTTTGTCGAGCTTGTGTTGCCAAGTTGGAGAACCACACGAACGGTATCCAGTACTTTTGATGTGGCGAGTGGATATTCTCGAACGCCTTTCTCTCTTCTGGAGTCATGAAACCTGTTCAAAACACATAAGCACTTATGTAAGTGAAGAAATTATGCAGAATCCTCAATTTATAATATTACACCTGGGAATGATCAAAAAGGCAAACATCCTTAAGCTCTAATCCCTGAGGTTGTAACATGAGATTTACCAGAACAAGAAGGAGAGTCAGTGCCTGTGCAAATTCAATTACATTTATCTTTACAGTGATTTGTTTTCAAACTTGAGAAGGTATTGTCTGACCTGCTTCAACCACATGGTCCATAGTTGGGAAACGTTTGCACACAGCTGTACTGATAGAGCGAAGTATCAGAAGTGACGTGAGGTTGATATAACGAACTAGAGTTCTCCTCAGCAGCCGCCCATGTGCGTCACTGCCCTGGACACAGCTGGAAGAACACATGCAAATGTACAATATCACAACATCATATTTTGGGATAACTAACAAGTAAATCATTACAATTTTATTAACTAAATAACTCTCAAGAAGTAAATTTTACCTGGAGATGAGGAACATGAGTCTGTCGGGCCAAGGAAGGTTAACAAACTGGTTCCACCATCGATTTACAACAAGAGTCACATAGAAACCTGGAAACAGAGTATTATCAAATGTATATTATTTAACAGTTTACAAATATATTGCTTGATGATTTGCCTTTACTCGTCCTGTATTTAGATCCAATCAATAAAAGCAAACCAAAGTTTGGGTGAGTATAGTCCCAGCGGCAGGCTTAGTGCTCTTTAATGATCAGTTTCCATTAGGAGGCTTCTAATTAGGCAATCATGCACACTCTGTCCCTCAACAGTTTCCTCTTTTACAGGACAAAACATACTTTAGTTAGGCCAATGGTATAATGAAGATTTTTTTGTTTATTTACATTTACAAAAAGTGTTTTATTCCAACTCATCTAATTTTGAAGGCAAAATGGAATAATAGTATGGCCCTTATCAGGTGTTTTATCTGGATTCTACTTTAGTTTAGTTCGTTTTTTATACATATAATTTAAATATTTATTTAAAAAGATATAGTAAAATTTGAAAAAAAAAACATACATTCCAAATACATACAGACAAACAGATGCACAACACATACATGTGAACAAAAACTCCCCTGCTCAGTCAAGACTTTGCCCTTCACTCTCTTTTCAAAGTAACCGGGAGCAACAATGTTATGTCAGTGTGATGTAAAAGAAGTCAAACATACCCAGGACGAATGTGACAGGTATCTGCTCTGCATATTTGTTACAGTACATGGAAACTTTCTCAAAATGTCTTCTCTGGGAATCAGAAAGGGCAAGCCTAAATCACAAACCCAGACACAAATGAACAAACAAGTACAGGAGTTTGTACTTAAATTCACATTGTAAATATAGGACCTGTATACAAGACTGATGAGCGTGTAGAGCAGGCCAAACACAGCAAACTCCCTGTACAGCAGTTTGTAGATGCTCCCTCTCCAGCGCAGCAGAAGGCGGTGGAAACTGAAGAAGGTCGCGTTGGCCACTTCATTGGAATAAGTGACAGTCATGTTCACACTGTGTGGTCTGCAGAGATAAATCCAGAGAACGTCACAAAGAAGTGTTATTGTCCATGTGAAAGCTCAACACAAACACACTATGTAATCTGTCTTTCTACTGTTTGTTTGTTCCTGCCTCCTGTGTCTGACTCCCTCCCTGAGGCAGCCCCACATCACTGTAGCGAAATGTAATTAGGCTTAAAGTCACCACAATGGATATCTGCTGCTGGTGGAGCTGGCAGTGGACTTAACTGTGAGCAAACCGAATCGAAACAGAAGTACTTGCATTGTATATATTTATTTATTTATTAAAATGAACAATGGTAGCCTATTAACAGTACACATACACACAAGCACACACATACATAAAATACGTACATGCACTTAAAGGAGACATATTATGCTTAATCAATGTTTAGCTTATTATTAGGCCCGAGCGCCACAAGCTGGCGAGAGGCCTATTAATCTCGTAAGGCCGTGCGAAGCACGGCTGCAAAAGTGCGCACTTCCAAACACTCACTAACGCACTTCGTCATGGTCGTCATCCCAATATAAAGCACTCATTTGCCCTAAGTAGCTCACGAATACGTTCCCCATCTCTTGCATGTTCCGTGCATATAAGCATGTAATGCAAAAATTGAACATTATTACTGTATAGAGGGCCAAAAACACAAAGTGGGCGGAGCCCACTCAAAATTAAACGAAAGTACCCGTCAGTGACCAGGGACCCACACCATGAGGTAGGAAAGCGCGAGCGCTTTCCGAAAATGTATAGTTTATGTTATTTGAAAAATGGGAAACATTGTTTTCGCATCGGAATATTATTAGGCCCGAGCCCCAGCAGGGCGGAGGGCCTATTGCTCCCGCAACGCTGCCGAAGGCAGCGTTGCAACATTGGCCCATAGGTTTTGTTACGGGGCACCAAACATGCGCAGCCCGCATGTTTGGTGCCCCGTCGCCCCTGGCAAGTACAGTGAACTAGCCCATGCCGAAGGCATGGATCATGCATACTTACTCCTGCTATGACAGAAATAGTGAATTTGTGAATTTGTGAATGGGCTACGCCCATTCACAAATTGTTGACAACAGCAGCGCGAAGCGCTGCATTCCTCCAAAAACCCTCCTGGCATCGTCCCGTACGCGAGAATCCATGCCGCAGGCATGGGCCATGCTTGTTTCTGCTCAAATCAATGGAAGTCTATGGGGAGTGGGCGGGGCATCCCGACGAAATAGGGAGTGACGAGCGCGTAAGCGCGCGTAATGATGATTCCACCCCATGGCGGCATGGGGAAGGCTTAGAGCTTTCAAACGATGTATAATTTGTTGTTATAGAAAAAACGGCTTTATTGTTTTTGCTAAAAATATTATTAGGCCCGAGCGCCACAAGCTGGCGAGAGGCCTATTAATCTCGTAAGGCCGTGCGAAGCACGGCTGCGAAAGTGCGCACGTAGTGCGCACGAAATCGAGCGCGAAGCGCTCGCCCACTTCCAAACACTCACTAACGCACTCCTCCACTCATGCACGCCCCGTGCATACTAATTAGTTGTAGGAAAATGGAACATTACCGTTGTAAACGGGCGAAGCCCGTGCAAAAGTTCGCACTAAACGAGCACTTTACATTGGGATGACGACCGCATATAAAGCACTCATTTGCGCTAAGTAGCTCACGAATACGTTCCCCATCTCTTGCATGTTCCGTGCATATAAGCATGTAATGCAAAAATTGAACATTATTACTGTATAGAGGGCCAAAAACACAAAGTGGGCGGAGCCCACTCAAAATTATCGAAAGTACCCGTCAGTGACCAGGGACCCACACCATGAGGTAGGAAAGCGCGAGCGCTTTCCGAAAATGTATAGTTTATGATATTTGAAAAATGGGAAACATTGTTTTCGCATCGGAATATTATTCTTTCTTTCTTTCTTTCTTTCTTTCTTTCTTCTTCTTCTTCTTCTTCTCGGGACCAACCCCCCTATTTTTCACCCAGTGAACATTGACGAAAAGTCACAAAAATTTGCACACCTCTAAAAATCGTGCCTCTCTACATTCTGGCTATTTCCCTTTTCTAAAATAAAAAAAATTGGCGCGTCAGCGCCACCAAATGTACCAAAAATGCATTGAGAGATGGGAAATGACCCAAAAAAAATCTGATCGTAGAATCATGAAATTTGGCGCAGAGGTAGATGGTGACAAGAGAAGTAAAAAATATTATTACGGCAACGCCGTCCCCCGAACCAAATGTCGGCCATATTACTTCAAAAATGGCTAAACATGACTTCGGAGTTTTTCCAA
Source organism: Eucyclogobius newberryi (assembly GCF_026437365.1). NCBI lineage: Eukaryota > Metazoa > Chordata > Actinopteri > Gobiiformes > Gobiidae > Eucyclogobius > Eucyclogobius newberryi. The sequence continues at coordinate 17,567,301 of NW_027315834.1, read as the reverse complement.
ACGTCGTACTTTTACGAACTCCTCCCAGGGCGTTGGCCCTAAAAAGCTGAAATTTGGTGAAAATGCTACTGAGGAGTGGGACATCAAAAGTTATCCAAATTACATTGATACCTCTCACGGTCTCTGTGCGGCGAAGCCGCAAACTGTAACTAAAATTTCAGAAATCTCCCATATTTAAAATTTCTGCCGTTTGCGCAGATAAAGTCCGAATTGCGTCAAATTAGAATCAGTTGTTAAACTCTTTGCCCTAAACCTACTTGAAGTGAAATAAATTCATTTGGCGCCACAGCGCCCCCTACAGATTTTATATGGAGGTTAAATGTTTAGTTTTGCGAAATTATATGAAATTTGACACACAACTCAATTTTAGCATCCCCATCAAAAAAGTCAATGAGACCCATGTCATAATTGTTATGGCGTTGCCGTAACGATGACCGAAACCTCCCATGTTATTCCAATGGGGCCAGAACATGTTTACACTTTAGACTTTCACAAACTCCTCCCAGGGCGTCAGCCCTATTAACCTGAAATTTGGTGAGACTCATCTTCAGGACCATCAAAAGTTATCCACATTTTCATTCAAAGAGTCACGGTGTCTGTGCGGCAAAGCCGCACATTTTGCCAAGAATTCAAAATAAAATTGCTTTTTGATGGTAAAACAAAGGGGAGAACATGTGACAGCGTCACAGATTCAGCAGTAGGCGTGATAAAAGGACAATTGGGGCGCGTTAGCGCCCCCTCCTCTTGCGGCGTGGCGGCGGTGTGGCGGCGGCGTGGCGAGGGCCGATCATTGCCGCTTGCGGCTATATTTATTTTTATTTTTATTATTTTTCTTGTTCTTCTTCAGCGCTTTGATCTCTAATTTGCCCCCCTGAACATGCTCAAAAACTCACCAAATTTTGCCCAAAATTCAGAATCGGCGAAAAATTTTGTTTTTTCTGGGCCATTTTTTTTTGCGTTAAAAAATGGCGCGACAGCGCCACCGACAAAAGTCAAAATACATTGCGCCTATGGAAGACGCCCCGAGGTCAACTTTGTCGTAGAGCTACGAAATTCGGGACACGCATTCCTCTTGTGAGGACAAAAAAAAAATATTATTGTGGCCACGCCCCCAGACTTACCCTATGGCCACCATCTTCCTTTGAAAATGAAAACACGCTGTGTTAGCCATTTTGTTCACGTCAAACTTTGACGAACTCCTCCTAGGGCGTTTTGCCCACCGACTTCAAAATCGGCGTACGTCCTCTGGACAAGTGGGGCATCTAAAGTTATTCAATTTTTTGAGATACCTTTTACGGTCTGTGTGCGGCGCAGCCGCAAAGTTGGACAACTTATTTTGGAATATTGCAGGTCTAAAAATTGCTCCCATTTGATCAAAACCAGTCCGATTAGGACCAAATTTGAATCATTTGTTAAACTTTCTAGTTTGGACCAGTTTAGGCTGACAAAATTGAAATGGCAGTGATAGCGCCCCCTACAGAGTGACCTTTAAATTAACATTGAAGGTCAAAAATTAGTTTTACCAAAATTGTCTAAACTTTACCCAAAATTCTATTTTGCCGTCCCGATCACAAAAGCCAATCACAAAAATGCCAAAATTTTTACGCCGTAGTCGTAGCGATGACAGAAACCTCCCATGTTATCCCTATGGGAAAACCACAAAATCTCTCAAATTACCACATTTTTATGTTTTACACTTTAACGAAGTCCTCCTAGTGCGTTTTGCCCACCAACCTCAAAATCGGTGTACGTCCTCTAGACAAGTGGTGTATCTAAAGTTATCCAAATTTTAAGGATAACTTTTACGGTCTTTGTGCGACGGAGCCGCAAACGTTTCCCAGAATTCTGACTATTTGGCCTTCAGAGTGGCCTATAAACAATAGAGTTTTTCCAAATGACATGATATTTTGAACAAAATTCTAATTTGCCATCCTGATCATAAAAGTATGAGAGCCAAAGTCATATTTTGTACGGCGTAACCGTAGCGTTGACAGAAACATCCCATGTTATCCTTATGGGAAAATCGTAGAATCGCTCAAATCACCACATTTTTACGCTTCACACTTTAACAAACTCCTCCTAGGGCGATTGTCCGATCAAGCTCATATTTGGAGAATATCATCTACACAAGCGGGGCATTAAAACTTATCCATATTTTGATTCTAAGTGCTACGGTCTCTGTGTGGCGGACCCGCAAATATATGTCAGAAATGGGAAAACAGCGAAATCTCTAAAATGACCACATTTTTACGCTTCACACTTTAACGAACTCCTCCTAGGCCGATTGCCCGATCAAGCTCATATTTGGGGAAAATCATCTACACAAACGGGGCATCAAAAGTTATCCATATTTTGATTTTAAGTGGTACGGTCTCTGTGCCGTGGAGCTGCAAATATACTGTCACAAATGGGAAAAACGCCAAATCCTTGAAATGTTCACATTTACGCTTCACACTTTAACAAACTCCTCCGTGGGCAATAGCTCGATCAAGCTTTACTTTGGGAAATATCATCTACACAAGCGCGGCATCAAAAGTTATCCATATTTTTATTCCAAGTGCTACGGTCTCTGTGCGGCGGCGCAGCAAATTTGACTGACACTTGTGTTGATTTGCACTGGATTGGCCATGTCCAATGTGTCGCCGTCTGACAAGTTCTTTTTTTATTCAACACACAATAAGGGCGCCATCTTTATCAAGTCGAAAGTGCAGAGTCGGAAGGCCGGCGGCCCGCGAGGGCCGTTGGATGCCGCTTGCGGCTTTAATTCTTCTTCTTCTTCTTCTTCTCGGGACCAACCCCCCTATTTTTCACCCAGTGAACATTGACGAAAAGTCACAAAAATGTTCACACCTCTAAAAATCGTGCCTCTCTACATTCTGGCTATTTCCCTTTTCTAAAATAAAAAAAATTGGCGCGTCAGCGCCCCCAAATGTACCAAAAATGCATTGAGAGATGGGAAATGACCCAAAAAAAATCTGATCGTAGAATCATGAAATTTGGCGCAGAGGTAGATGGTGACAAGAGAAGTAAAAAATATTATTACGGCAACGCCGTGCGCCCAACCAAATGTCAGCCATATTGCTTCAAAAATGGCTAAACATGACTTCGGAGTTTTTCCAAACGTCGTACTTTTACGAACTCCTCCCAGGGCGTTGGCCCTAAAAAGCTGAAATTTGGTGAAAATGCTACTGAGGAGTGGGACATCAAAAGTTATCCAAATTACATTGATACCTCTCACGGTCTCGGTGCGGCGAAGCCGCAAACTGTAGCTAGAATTTCAGAAATCTCCCATATTTAAAATTTCTGCCGTTTGCGCAGATAAAGTCCGAATTGCGTCAAATTAGAATCAGTTGTTAAACTCTTTGCCCTAAACCTACTTGAAGTGAAATAAATTCATTTGGCGCCACAGCGCCCCCTACAGATTTTATATGGAGGTTAAATGTTTAGTTTTGCGAAATTATATGAAATTTGACACACAACTCAATTTTAGCATCCCCATCAAAAAAGTCAATGAGACCCATGTCATAATTGTTATGGCGTTGCCGTAACGATGACCGAAACCTTTCATGTTATTCCAATGGGGAAATCGCCAGAACATGTTTACACTTTAGACTTTCACAAACTCCTCCCAGGGCGTCAGCCCTATTAACCTGAAATTTGGTGAGACTCATCTTCAGGGGTGGACCATCAAAAGTTATCCACATTTTCATTCAAAGAGTCACGGTGTCTGTGCGGCAAAGCTGCACATTTTGCCAAGAATTCAAAATAAAATAGCTTTTTGATGGTAAAACAAAGGGGAGAAGATGTGACAGCGTCACAGATTCAGCAGTAGGCGTAATAAAAGGACAATTGGGGCGCGTTAGCGCCCCCTCCTCTTGCGGCGTGGCGGCGGTGTGGCGGCGGCGTGGCGAGGGCCGATCATTGCCGCTTGCGGCTATATTTAGGCCCGAGCCCCAGCAGGGCGGAGGGCCTATTGCTCCCGCAACGCTGCCGAAGGCAGCGTTGCAACTGTCTTACCAAACATGCGGGCTGTCCGTCGCCCCTGGCAAGTACAGTGAACTAGCCCATGCCGAAGGCATGGATCATGCATACTTACTCCTGCTATGACAGAAATAGTCAATTAGTGAATGGGCTACGCCCATTCACTAATTGTTGACAACAGCAGCGCGAAGCGCTGCATTCCTCCAAAAACCCTCCTGGCATCGTCCCGTACGCGAGAGTCCATGCCGCAGGCATGGGCCATGCTTGTATCTGCTCAAATCAATGGAAGTCTATGGGGAGTGGGCGGGGCATCCCGACGGAATAGGAAGTGACGAGCGCGTAAGCGCTCGTAATGATGATTCCACCCCATGGCGGCATCGGGAAGGCTTAGAGCTTTCAAACGATGTATAATTTGTTGTTATAGTGGAAACGGCTATATTGTTTTTGCTAAAAATATTATTATTAGGCCCGAGCCCCAGCAGGGCGGAGGGCCTATTGCTCCCGCAACGCTGCCGAAGGCAGCGTTGCAACTGTCTGACCAAACATGCGGGCGCAGCCCGCATGTTTGGTACCCCGTCGCCCCTGGCAAGTACAGTGAACTAGCCCATGCCGAAGGCATGGATCATGCATACTTACTCCTGCTATGACAGAAATAGTCAACAACTAGTGAATGGGCGTAGCCCATTCACTAGTTGTTGACAACAGCAGCGCGAAGCGCTGCATTCCTCCAAAAACCCTCCTGGCATCGTCCCGTATGCGAGAATCCATGCCGCAGGCATGGGCCATGCTTGTATCTGCTCAAATCAATGGAAGTCTATGGGGAGTGGGCGGGGCATCCCGACAGAATAGGGAGTGACGAGCGCGTAAGCGCTCGTAATGATGATTCCACCCCATGGCGGCATCGGGAAGGCTTAGAGCTTTCAAACGATGTATCATTTGTTGTTATAGTAAAAACGGCTATATTGTTTTTGCTAAAAATATTATTATTATTATTATTATTATTATTTTTCTTGTTCTTCTTCAGCGCTTTGATCTCTAATTTGACCCCCTGAACATGCTCAAAAACTCACCAAACTTTGCCCAAAATTCAGAATCGGCGAAAAATTTTATTTTTTCTGGGCCATTTTTTTTTTCGTTAAAAAATGGCGCGACAGCGCCACCGACAAAAGTCAAAATACATTGCGCCTATGGGAGACGCCCCGAGGTCAACTTTGGCGTAAAGCTACGAAATTCGGGACACGCATTCCTCTCGTGAGGATAAACAAAAAAAATCATTGTGGCCACGCCCCCAAACTTACCCTATGGCCGCCATCTTCCTTTGAAAATGAAAACAAGCTGAGTTAGCCATTTTGTTTACGTCAAACTTTGACGAACTCCTCCTAGGGCGTTTTGCCCACCGACTTCAAAATCGGCGTACGTCCTCTGGACAAGTGGGGCATCTAAAGTTATTCAATTTTTTGATATACCTTTTACGGTCTGTGTGCGGCGCAGCCGCAAAGTTGGACAACTTATTTTGGAATATTGCAGGTCTAAAAATTGCTCCCATTTGATCAAAACCAGTCCGATTAGGACCAAATTTGAATCAGTTGTTAAACTTTCTAGTTTGGACCAGTTTATGATGACAAAATTGAAATGGCAGTGATAGCGCCCCCTACAGAGTGACCTTTAAATTAACATTGAAGGTCAAAAATTAGTTTTACCAAAATTGTCTAAACTTTACCCAAAATTCTATTTTGCCGTCCCGATCACAAAAGCCAATCACAAAAATGCCTAATTTTTTACGCCGTAGTCGTAGCGATGACAGAAACCTCCCATGTTATCCCTATGGGAAAACCACAAAATCTCTCAAATTACCACATTTTTGTGTTTTACACTTTAACGAAGTCCTCCTAGTGCGTTTTGCCCACCAACCTCAAAATCGGTGTACGTCCTCTAGACAAGTGGTGTATCTAAAGTTATCCAAATTTTAAGGATAACTTTTACGGTCTTTGTGCGACGGAGCCGCAAACGTTTCCCAGAATTCTGACTATTTGGCCTTCAGAGTGGCCTATAAACAATAGAGTTTTTCCAAATGACATGATATTTTGAACAAAATTCTAATTTGCCATCCTGATCATAAAAGTATGAGAGCCAAAGTCATATTTTGTACGGCGTAACCGTAGCGTTGACAGAAACATCCCATGTTATCCTTATGGGAAAATCGTAGAATCGCTCAAATCACCACATTTTTACGCTTCACACTTTAACAAACTCCTCCTAGGGCGATTGTCCGATCAAGCTCATATTTGGGGGAAATCATCTACACAAGCGGGCCATCCAAAGGTATCCATATTTTGATTCTAAGTGCTACGGTCTCTGTGTGGCGGACCCGCAAATATATGTCAGAAATGGGAAAACAGCGAAATCTCTAAAATGACCACATTTTCACGCTTCACACTTTAACAAACTCCTCCTAGGCCGATTGCCCGATCAAGCTCATATTTGGGGAAATCATCTACACAAATGGGGCATCAAAAGTTATCCATATTTTGATTTTAAGTGGTACGGTCTCTGTGCCGTGGAGCTGCAAATATATTGTCACAAATGGGAAAAACACCAAATCCTTGAAATGTTCACATTTACGCTTCACACTTTAATGAAGTCCTCTGTGGGCAATAGCTCGATCAAGCTTTACTTTTGGAAAAATCATCTACACAAGCGGGGCATCAAAAGTTATCCATATTTTTATTCCAAGTGCTACGGTCTCTGTGCGGCGGCGCAGCAAATTTGACTGACACTTGTGTTCATTTGCACTGGATTGGCCATGTCCAATGTGTCGCCGTCTGTCAAGTTCTTTTTTTATTCAACACACAATAAGGGCGCCATCTTTATCAAGTCAAAAGCGCAGAGTCGGAAGGCCGGCGGCCCGCGAGGGCCGTTGGATGCCGCTTGCGGCTTTAATTTTTCTTGTTCTTCTTCAGCGCTTTGATCTCTAATTTGACCCCCTGAACATGCTCAAAAACTCACCAAACTTTGCCCAAAATTCAGAATCGGCGAAAAATTTGATTTTTTCTGGGCCATTTTTTTTTTCGTTAAAAAATGGCGCGACAGCGCCACCGACAAAAGTCAAAATACATTGCGCCTATGGGAGACGCCCCGAGGTCAACTTTGGCGTAAAGCTACGAAATTCGGGACACGCATTCCTCTCGTGAGGACGAACAAAAAAAATCATTGTGGCCACGCCCCCAGACTTACCCTATGGCCGCCATCTTCCTTTGAAAATGAAAATACGCTGTGTTAGTCATTTTGTTCACGTCAAACTTTGACGAACTCCTCCTAGGGCGTTTTGCCCACCGACTTCAAAATCGGCGTACGTCCTCTGGACAAGTGGGGCATCTAAAGTTATTCAATTTTTTGAGATACCTTTAACGGTCTGTGTGCGGCGCAGCCGCAAAGTTGGACAACTTATTTTGGAATATTGCAGATCTAAAAATTGCTCCCATTTGATCAAAACCAGTCCGATTAGGACCAAATTTGAATCAGTTGTTAAACTTTCTAGTTTGGACCAGTTTAGGCTGACAAAATTGAAATGGCCGCGATAGCGCCCCCTACAGAGTGACCTTTAAATTAACATTGAAGGTCAAAAATTAGTTTTACCAAAATTGTCTAAACTTTACCCAAAATTCTATTTTGCCGTCCCGATCACAAAAGCCAATCACAAAAATGCCTAAATTTTTACGGCGTAGTCGTAGCGATGACAGAAACCTCCCATGTTATCCCTATGGGAAAACCGCAAAATCTCTCAAATTACCACATTTTTATGTTTTACACTTCAACGAACTCCTCCTAGTGCGTTTTGCCCACCAACCTCAAAATCGGTGTACGTCCTCTAGACAAGTGGTGCATCTAAAGTTATCCAACTTTTAAGGATAACTTTTACGGTCTCTGTGCGACGGAGCCGCAAACGTTTCCCAGAATTCTGACTATTTGGCCTTCAGAGTGGCCTATAAACAATAGAGTTTTTCCAAATGACATGACATTTTGCACTAAATTCTAATTTGCCATCCTGATCATACAAGTATGAGAGCCAAAGTCATATTTTGTACGGCGTAACCGTAGCGTTGACAGAAACATCCCATGTTATCCTTATGGGAAAATCGTAGAATCGCTCAAATCACCACATTTTTACACTTCACACTTTAACAAACTCCTCCTAGGGCGATTGTCCGATCAAGCTCATATTTGGGGAAAATCATCTACACAAGCGGGCCATCAAAAGGTATCCATATTTTGATTCTAAGTACTACGGTCTCTGTGTGGCGGACCCGCAAATATATGTCAGAAATGGGAAAACAGCGAAATCTCTAAAATGACCACATTTTCACGCTTCACACTTTCACCAACTCCTCCCAGGGCGATTGTCCGATCAAGCTCATATTTGGGGAAATCATCTACACAAGCGGGGCATCAAAAGTTATCCATATTTTGATTCTAAGTGCTACGGTCTCTGTGTGGCGGACCCGCAAATATATGTCACAAATGGGAAAACAGCAAAATCTCTAAAATGACCACGTTTTCACGCTTCACACTTTAACCAACTCCTCCCAGGGCGATTGCCCGATCAAGCTCATATTTGGGGAAATCATCTACACAAATGGGGCATCAAAAGTTATCCATATTTTCATTTTAAGTTCTACGGTCTCTGTGCGCTGGAGCTGCACATTTGACCGACATTTGTGTTCATTTGCACTGGTTAAGCACAGCATTGTACATGTCCAATGTGTCGCTGTCTTAGTTCTTAGACAATTGCGTTAGCGCCAACTCTGTAAAATGCAGAGAGCAGAGTCGGAAGGCCGGCGGCCCGCGAGGGCCGTTGGATGCCGCTTGCGGCTTTAATTAGGCCCGAGCCCCAGCAGGGCGGAGGGCCTATTGCTCCCGCAACGCTGCCGAAGGCAGCGTTGCAACTGTCTGACCAAACATGCGGGCGCAGCCCGCATGTTTGGTACCCCGTCGCCCCTGGCAAGTACAGTGAACTAGCCCATGCCGAAGGCATGGATCATGCATACTTACTCCTGCTATGACAGAAATAGTCAACAATTAGTGAATGGGCGTAGCCCATTCACTAATTGTTGACAACAGCAGCGCGAAGCGCTGCATTCCTCCAAAAACCCTCCTGGCATCGTCCCGTACGCGAGAATCCATGCCGCAGGCATGGGCCATGCTTGTATCTGCTCAATTTAATGGAAGTCTATGGGGAGTGGGCGGGGCATCCTGACGGAATAGGGAGTGACAAGCGCGTAAGCGCTCGTAATGATGATTCCACCCCATGGCGGCATCGGGAAGGCTTAGAGCTTTCAAACGATGTATAATTTGTTGTTATAGTGGAAATGGCTATATTGTTTTTGCTAAAAATATTATTATTATTATTTTTCTTGTTCTTCTTCAGCGCTTTGATCTCTAATTTGACCCCCTGAACATGCTCAAAAACTCACCAAACTTTGCCCAAAATTCAGAATCGGCGAAAAATTTTATTTTTTCTGGGCCATTTTTTTTTTCGTTAAAAAATGGCGCGACAGCGCCACCGACAAAAGTCAAAATACATTGCGCCTATGGGAGACGCCCCGAGGTCAACTTTGGCGTAAAGCTACGAAATTCGGGACACGCATTCCTCTCGTGAGGACGAACAAAAAAAATCATTGTGGCCACGCCCCCAGACTTACCCTATGGCCGCCATCTTCCTTTGAAAATGAAAATACGCTGTGTTAGTCATTTTGTTCACGTCAAACTTTGACGAACTCCTCCTAGGGCGTTTTGCCCACCGACTTCAAAATCGGCGGACGTCCTCTGGACAAGTGGGGCATCTAAAGTTATTCAATTTTTTGAGATACCTTTAACGGTCTGTGTGCGGCGCAGCCGCAAAGTTGGACAACTTATTTTGGAATATTGCAGATCTAAAAATTGCTCCCATTTGATCAAAACCAGTCCGATTAGGACCAAATTTGAATCAGTTGTTAAACTTTCTAGTTTGGACCAGTTTAGGCTGACAAAATTGAAATGGCCGCGATAGCGCCCCCTACAGAGTGACCTTTAAATTAACATTGAAGGTCAAAAATTAGTTTTACCAAAATTGTCTAAACTTTACCCAAAATTCTATTTTGCCGTCCCGATCACAAAAGCCAATCACAAAAATGCCTACATTTTTACGGCGTAGTTGTAGCGATGACAGAAACCTCCCATGTTATCCCTATGGGAAAACCACCAAATCTCTCAAATTACCACATTTTTATGTTTTACACTTCAACGAACTCCTCCTAGTGCGTTTTGCCCACCAACCTCAAAATCGGTGTACGTCCTCTAGACAAGTGGGGCATCTAAAGTTATCCAAATTTTAAGGATAACTTTTACGGTCTCTGTGCGACGGAGCCGCAAACGTTTCCCAGAATTCTGACTATTTGGCCTTCAGAGTGGCCTATAAACAATAGAGTTTTTCCAAATGACATGACATTTTGCACTAAATTCTAATTTGCCATCCTGATCATACAAGTATGAGAGCCAAAGTCATATTTTGTACGGCGTAACCGTAGCGTTGACAGAAACATCCCATGTTATCCTTATGGGAAAATCGTAGAATCGCTCAAATCACCACATTTTTACACTTCACACTTTAACAAACTCCTCCTAGGGCGATTGTCCGATCAAGCTCATATTTGGGGAAAATCATCTACACAAGCGGGCCATCAAAACATACCCATATTTTGATTCTAAGTGCTACGGTCTCTGTGTGGCGGACCCGCAAATATATGTCAGAAATGGGAAAACAGCGAAATCTCTAAAATGACCACATTTTCACGCTTCACACTTTCACCAACTCCTCCTAGGCCGATTGCCCGATCAAGCTCATATTTGGGGAAATCATCTACACAAATGGGGCATCAAAAGTTATCCATATTTTGATTTTAAGTGCTACGGTCTCTGTGCCGTGGAGCTGCAAATATACTGTCACAAATGGGAAAAACGCCAAATCCTTGAAATGTTCACATTTATGCTTCACACTTTAATGAACTCCTCTGTGGGCAATAGCTCGATCAAGCTCATATTTGGGAAAAATAATCTACACAAGCGGAGCATCAAAAGTTATCCATATTTTTATTCCAAGTGTCACGGTCTCTGTGCGCTGGAGCTGCATATTTGACCGACATTTGTGTTCATTTGCACTGGTTGTCCACATGTCCAATGTGTCGCTGTCTTAGTTCTTAGATAATTGCGTTAGCGCCATCTCTGTAAAATGCAGAGAGCAGAGTCGGAAGGCCGGCGGCCCGCGAGGGCCGTTGGATGCCGCTTGCGGCTTTAATTATTAGGCCCGAGCGCCACAAGCTGGCGAGAGGCCTATTAATCTCGTAAGGCCGTGCGAAGCACGGCTGCGAAAGTGCGCACGTAGTGCGCACGAAATCGAGCGCGAAGCGCTCGCCCACTTCCAAACACTCACTAACGCACTCCTCCACTCATGCACGCCCCGTGCATACTAATTAGTTGTAGGAAAATGGAACATTACCGTTGTAAACGGGCGAAGCCCGTGCAAAAGTTCGCACTAAACGAGCACTTTACATTGGGATGACGACCGCGAAGCGGTCGTCATCCCCATATAAAGCACTCATTTGCGCTAAGTAGCTCACGAATACGTTCCCCATCTCTTGCATGTTCCGTGCATATAAGCATGTAATGCAAAAATTGAACATTATTACTGTATAGAGGGCCAAAAACACAAAGTGGGCGGAGCCCACTCAAAATTATCGAAAGTACCCGTCAGTGACCAGGGACCCACACCATGAGGTAGGAAAGCGCGAGCGCTTTCCGAAAATGTATAGTTTATGATATTTGAAAAATGGGAAACATTGTTTTCGCATCGGAATATTATTCTTTCTTTCTTTCTTTCTTTCTTTCTTTCTTCTTCTTCTTCTTCTTCTCGGGACCAACCCCCCTATTTTTCACCCAGTGAACATTGACGAAAAGTCACAAAAATTTGCACACCTCTAAAAATCGTGCCTCTCTACATTCTGGCTATTTCCCTTTTCTAAAATAAAAAAAATTGGCGCGTCAGCGCCACCAAATGTACCAAAAATGCATTGAGAGATGGGAAATGACCCAAAAAAAATCTGATCGTAGAATCATGAAATTTGGCGCAGAGGTAGATGGTGACAAGAGAAGTAAAAAATATTATTACGGCAACGCCGTCCCCCGAACCAAATGTCGGCCATATTACTTCAAAAATGGCTAAACATGACTTCGAAGTTTTTCCAAACGTCGTACTTTTACGAACTCCTCCCAGGGCGTTGGCCCTAAAAAGCTGAAATTTGGTGAAAATGCTACTGAGGAGTGGGACATCAAAAGTTATCCAAATTACATTGATACCTCTCACGGTCTCTGTGCGGCGAAGCCGCAAACTGTAACTAAAATTTCAGAAATCTCCCATATTTAAAATTTCTGCCGTTTGCGCAGATAAAGTCCGAATTGCGTCAAATTAGAATCAGTTGTTAAACTCTTTGCCCTAAACCTACTTGAAGTGAAATAAATTCATTTGGCGCCACAGCGCCCCCTACAGATTTTATATGGAGGTTAAATGTTTAGTTTTGCGAAATTATATGAAATTTGACACACAACTCAATTTTAGCATCCCCATCAAAAAAGTCAATGAGACCCATGTCATAATTGTTATGGCGTTGCCGTAACGATGACCGAAACCTCCCATGTTATTCCAATGGGGCCAGAACATGTTTACACTTTAGACTTTCACAAACTCCTCCCAGGGCGTCAGCCCTATTAACCTGAAATTTGGTGAGACTCATCTTCAGGACCATCAAAAGTTATCCACATTTTCATTCAAAGAGTCACGGTGTCTGTGCGGCAAAGCCGCACATTTTGCCAAGAATTCAAAATAAAATTGCTTTTTGATGGTAAAACAAAGGGGAGAACATGTGACAGCGTCACAGATTCAGCAGTAGGCGTGATAAAAGGACAATTGGGGCGCGTTAGCGCCCCCTCCTCTTGCGGTGTGGCGGCGGCGTGGCGAGGGCCGATCATTGCCGCTTGCGGCTATATTTAGGCCCGAGCGCCACAAGCTGGCGAGAGGCCTATTAATCTCGTAAGGCCGTGCGAAGCACGGCTGCGAAAGTGCGCACGAAGTGCGCACGAAATCGAGCGCGAAGCGCTCGCCCACTTCCAAACACTCACTAACGCACTCCTTCACTCACGCACGCCCCGTGCATACTAATTAGTAGTAGGAAAATGGAACTTTACCGTTGTAAACGGGCGAAGCCCGTGCAAAAGTTCGCACTAAACGAGCACTTTACATTGGGATGACGACCGCGAAGCGGTTGTCATCCCAATATAAAGCACTCATTTGCGCTAAGTAGCTCACGAATACGTTCCCCATCTCTTGCATGTTCCGTGCATATAAGCATGTAATGCAAAAATTGAACATTATTACTGTATAGAGGGCCAAAAACACAAAGTGGGCGGAGCCCACTCAAAATTAACGAAAGTACCCGTCAGTGACCAGGGACCCACACCATGAGGTAGGAAAGCGCGAGCGCTTTCCGAAAATGTATAGTTCATGATATTTGAAAAATGGGAAACATTGTTTTCGCATCGGAATATTATTCTTTCTTTCTTTCTTTCTTTCTTCTTCTTCTTCTCGGGACCAACCCCCCTATTTTTCACCCAGTGAACATTGACGAAAAGTCACAAAAATGTTCACACCTCTAAAAATCGTGCCTCTCTACATTCTGGCTATTTCCTTTTTCTAAAATTAAAAAAATTGGCGCGTCAGCGCCCCCAAATGTACCAAAAATGCATTGAGAGGTGGGAAATGACCCAAAAAAAATCTGATCGTAGAATCATGAAATTTGGCGCAGAGGTAGATGGTGACAAGAGAAGTAAAAAATATTTTTACGGCAACGCCGTCCGCCCAACCAAATGTCGGCCATATTGCTTCAAAAATGGCTAAACATGACTTCGGAGTTTTTCCAAACGTCGTACTTTTACGAACTCCTCCCAGGGCGTTGGCCCTAAAAAGCTGAAATTTGGTGAAAATGCTACTGAGGAGTGGGACATCAAAAGTTATCCAAATTACATTGATACCTGTCACGGTCTCTGAGCGGCGAAGCCACAAACTGTAGCAAGAATTTCAGAAATCTCCCAAATTTAACATTTCTGCCGTTTGCGCCGATAAAGTCCGAATTGCGTCAAATTAGAATCAGTTGTTAAACTCTTTGCCCTAAACCTACTTGAAGTGAACTAAATTAATTTGGAGCCACAGTGCCCCCTACAGATTTTATATGGGGGTTAAATATTTAGTTTTGCGAAATTATATGAAATTTGACACACAACTCAATTTTGGCATCCCCATCAAAAAAGTCAATGAGACCCATGTCATAATTGTTATGGCTTTGCCGTAGCGATGACCAAAACCTTCCATGTTATTCCAATGGGGAAATCGCCAGAACATGTTTACACTTTAGACTTTCACAAACTCCTCCCAGGGCGTTAGCCCTATTAACCTGAAATTTGGTGAGACTCATCTTCAGGGGTGGACCATCAAAAGTTATCCACATTTTTATTCTAAGAGTCACGGTGTCTGTGCGGCAAAGCCGCACATTTTGCCAAGAATTCAAAATAAAATTGCTTTTTGATGGTAAAACAAAGGGGAGAAGATGTGACAGCGTCACAGATTCAGCAGTAGGCGTAATAAAAGGACAATTGGGGCGCGTTAGCGCCCCCTCCTCTTGCGGCGTGGCGGCGGCGTGGCGAGGGCCGATCATTGCCGCTTGCGGCTATATTTATTTTTATTTTTCTTGTTCTTCTGCTTTTTGATCTCTAATTTGACCCCCTGAACATGCTCAAAAACTCACCAAACTTTGCCCAAAATTCAGAATCGGCGAAAAATTTGATTTTTTCTGGGCCATTTTTTTTTTCGTTAAAAAATGGCGCGACAGCGCCACCGACAAAAGTCAAAATACATTGCGCCTATGGGAGACGCCCCGAGGTCAACTTTGGCGTAAAGCTACGAAATTCGGGACACGCATTCCTCTCGTGAGGACGAACAAAAAAAATCATTGTGGCCACGCCCCCAGACTTACCCTATGGCCGCCATCTTCCTTTGAAAATGAAAATACGCTGTGTTAGTCATTTTGTTCACGTCAAACTTTGACGAACTCCTCCTAGGGCGTTTTGCCCACCGATTTCAAAATCGGTGTACGTCCTCTGGACAAGTGGGGCATCTAAAGTTATTCAATTTTTTGAGATACCTTTTACGGTCTGTGTGCGGCGCAGCCGCAAAGTTGGACAACTTATTTTGGAATATTGCAGATCTAAAAATTGCTCCCATTTGATCAAAACCAGTCCGATTAGGACCAAATTTGAATCAGTTGTTAAACTTTCTAGTTTGGACCAGTTTAGGCTGACAAAATTGAAATGGCCGCGATAGCGCCCCCTACAGAGTGACCTTTAAATTAACATTGAAGGTCAAAAATTAGTTTTACCAAAATTGTCTAAACTTTACCCAAAATTCTATTTTGCCGTCCCGATCACAAAAGCCAATCACAAAAATGCCTAAATTTTTACGGCGTAGTCGTAGCGATGACAGAAACCTCCCATGTTATCCCTATGGGAAAACCGCAAAATCTCTCAAATTACCACATTTTTATGTTTTACACTTCAACGAACTCCTCCTAGTGCGTTTTGCCCACCAACCTCAAAATCGGTGTACGTCCTCTAGACAAGTGGTGCATCTAAAGTTATCCAAATTTTAAGGATAACTTTTACGGTCTCTGTGCGACGGAGCCGCAAACGTTTCCCAGAATTCTGACTATTTGGCCTTCAGAGTGGCCTATAAACAATAGAGTTTTTCCAAATGACATGACATTTTGCACTAAATTCTAATTTGCCATCCTGATCATACAAGTATGAGAGCCAAAGTCATATTTTGTACGGCGTAACCGTAGCGTTGACAGAAACATCCCATGTTATCCTTATGGGAAAATCGTAGAATCGCTCAAATCACCACATTTTTACACTTCACACTTTAACAAACTCCTCCTAGGGCGATTGTCCGATCAAGCTCATATTTGGGGAAAATCATCTACACAAGCGGGCCATCAAAACTTATCCATATTTTGATTCTAAGTGCTACGGTCTCTGTGTGGCGGACCCGCAAATATATGTCAGAAATGGGAAAACAGCGAAATCTCCAAAATGACCACATTTTCACGCTTCACACTTTCACCAACTCCTCCTAGGCCGATTGCCCGATCAAGCTCATATTTGGGGAAATCATCTACACAAATGGGGCATCAAAAGTTATCCATATTTTGATTTTAAGTGCTACGGTCTCTGTGCCGTGGAGCTGCAAATATACTGTCACAAATGGGAAAAACGCCAAATCCTTGAAATGTTCACATTTATGCTTCACACTTTAATGAACTCCTCTGTGGGCAATAGCTCGATCAAGCTCATATTTGGGAAAAATAATCTACACAAGCGGAGCATCAAAAGTTATCCATATTTTTATTCCAAGTGTCACGGTCTCTGTGCGCTGGAGCTGCACATTTGACCGACATTTGTGTTAATTTGCACTGGTTAAGCACAGCATTGTACATGTCCAATGTGTCGCTGTCTTAGTTCTTAGACAATTGCGTTAGCGCCATCTCTGTAAAATGCAGAGAGCAGAGTCGGAAGGCCGGCGGCCCGCGAGGGCCGTTGGATGCCGCTTGCGGCTTTAATTATTATTATTTTTCTTGTTCTTCTTCAGCGCTTTGATCTCTAATTTGACCCCCTGAACATGCTCAAAAACTCACCAAACTTTGCCCAAAATTCAGAATCGGCGAAAAATTTTATTTTTTCTGGGCCATTTTTTTTTTCGTTAAAAAATGGCGCGACAGCGCCACCGACAAAAGTCAAAATACATTGCGCCTATGGGAGACGCCCCGAGGTCAACTTTGGCGTAAAGCTACGAAATTCGGGACACGCATTCCTCTCGTGAGGATAAACAAAAAAAATCATTGTGGCCACGCCCCCAAACTTACCCTATGGCCGCCATCTTCCTTTGAAAATGAAAACAAGCTGAGTTAGCCATTTTGTTTACGTCAAACTTTGACGAACTCCTCCTAGGGCGTTTTGCCCACCGACTTCAAAATCGGCGTACGTCCTCTGGACAAGTGGGGCATCTAAAGTTATTCAATTTTTTGAGATACCTTTTACGGTCTGTGTGCGGCGCAGCCGCAAAGTTGGACAACTTATTTTGGAATATTGCAGGTCTAAAAATTGCTCCCATTTGATCAAAACCAGTCCGATTAGGACCAAATTTGAATCAGTTGTTAAACTTTCTAGTTTGGACCAGTTTAGGCTGACAAAATTGAAATGGCAGTGATAGCGCCCCCTACAGAGTGACCTTTAAATTAACATTGAAGGTCAAAAATTAGTTTTACCAAAATTTTCTAAACTTTACCCAAAATTCTATTTTGCCGTCCCGATCACAAAAGCCAATCACAAAAATGCCTAAATTTTTACGCCGTAGTCGTAGCGATGACAGAAACCTCCCATGTTATCCCTATGGGAAAACCACAAAATCTCTCAAATTACCACATTTTTATGTTTTACACTTTAACGAAGTCCTCCTAGTGCGTTTTGCCCACCAACCTCAAAATCGGTGTACGTCCTCTAGACAAGTGGTGTATCTAAAGTTATCCAAATTTTAAGGATAACTTTTACGGTCTTTGTGCGACGGAGCCGCAAACGTTTCCCAGAATTCTGACTATTTGGCCTTCAGAGTGGCCTATAAACAATAGAGTTTTTCCAAATGACATGATATTTTGAAAAAAATTATAATTTGCCATCCTGATCATAAAAGTATGAGAGCCAAAGTCATATTTTGTACGGCGTAACCGTAGCGTTGACAGAAACATCCCATGTTATCCTTATGGGAAAATCGTAGAATCGCTCAAATCACCACATTTTTACACTTCACACTTTAACAAACTCCTCCTAGGGCGATTGTCCGATCAAGTTCATATTTGGAGAATATCATCTACACAAGCGGGGCATCAAAACTTACCCATATTTTGATTCTAAGTGCTACGGTCTCTGTGTGGCGGACCCGCAAATATATGTCAGAAATGGGAAAACAGCGAAATCTCTAAAATGACCACATTTTCACGCTTCACACTTTCACCAACTCCTCCTAGGCCGATTGCCCGATCAAGCTCATATTTGGGGAAATCATCTACACAAATGGGGCATCAAAAGTTATCCATATTTTGATTTTAAGTGCTACGGTCTCTGTGCCGTGGAGCTGCAAATATATTGTCACAAATGGGAAAAACACCAAATCCTTGAAATGTTCACATTTACGCTTCACACTTTAATGAAGTCCTCTGTGGGCAAAAGCTCGATCAAGCTCATATTTGGGAAAAATAATCTACACAAGCGGAGCATCAAAAGTTATCCATATTTTTATTCCAAGTGTCACGGTCTCTGTGCGCTGGAGCTGCACATTTGACCGACATTTGTGTTCATTTGCACTGGTTAAGCACAGCATTGTACATGTCCAATGTGTCGCTGTCTTAGTTCTTAGACAATTGCGTTAGCGCCATCTCTGTAAAATGCAGAGAGCAGAGTCGGAAGGCCGGCGGCCCGCGAGGGCCGTTGGATGCCGCTTGCGGCTTTAATTTTTATTGTTCTTCTTCAGCGCTTTGAACTCTAATTTGACCCCCTGAACATGCTCAAAAACTCACCAAACTTTGCCCAAAATTCAGAATCGGCGAAAAATTTTGTTTTTTCTGGGCCATTTTTTTTTTCGGTAAAAAATGGCGCGACAGCGCCACCGACAAAAGTCAAAATACATTGCGCCTATGGGAGACGCCCCGAGGTCAACTTTGTCGTAAAGCTACGAAATTCGGGACACGCATTCCTCTCGTGAGGACAAAAAAAAAAAATCATTGTGGCCACGCCCCCAAACTTACCCTATGGCCGCCATCTTCCTTTGAAAATGAAAACACGCTGTGTTAGCCATTTTGTTCACGTCAAACTTTGACGAACTCCTCCTAGGGCGTTTTGCCCACCGACTTCAAAATCGGCGGACGTCCTCTGGACAAGTGGGGCATCTAAAGTTATCCAATTTTTTGAGATACCTTTTACGGTCTGTGTGCGGCGCAGCCGCAAAGTTGGACAACTTATTTTGGAATATTGCAGATCTAAAAATTGCTCCCATTTGATCAAAACCAGTCCGATTAGGACCAAATTTAAATCAGTTGTTAAACTTTCTAGTTTGGACCAGTTTATGATGACAAAATTGAAATGGGCGCGATAGCGCCCCCTACAGAGTGACCTTTAAATTAACATTGAAGGTCAAAAATTAGTTTTACCAAAATGTTCTAAACTTTACCCAAAATTCTATTTTGGCGTCCCGATCAAAAAAGCCAATCAGACAAATGCCTTATTTTTTACGGCGTAGTCGTAGCGATGACAGAAACCTCCCAATGTTATCCCTATGGGAAAACCGCAACATCGCTCAAATCACCACATTTTTACGCTTCACACTTTAACAAACTCCTCCTAGGGCGATTGTCCGATCAAACTCATATTTGGGGAAAATCATCTACACAAGCGGGGCATCAAAAGTTATCCATATTTTGATTCTAAGTGCTACGGTCTCTGTGTGGCGGACCCGCAAATATATGTCACAAATGGGAAAACAGCGAAATCTCTAAAAGACCACGTTTTCACGCTTCACACTTTAACCAACTCCTCCCAGGGCGATTGCCCGATCAAGCTCATATTTGGGGAAATCATCTACACAAATGGGGCATCAAAAGTTATCCATATTTTGATTTTAAGTGCTACGGTCTCTGTGTGGCGGACCCGCAAATATATGTCACAAATGGGAAAAACACCAAATCCTTGAAATGTTCACATTTATGCTTCACACTTTAATGAACTCCTCTGTGGGCAATAGCTCAATCAAGCTCATATTTGGGGAAAATAATCTACACAAGCGGAGCATCAAAAGTTATCCATATTTTTATTCCAAGTGTCACGGTCTCTGTGCGCTGGAGCTGCATATTTGACCGACATTTGTGTTCATTTTCACTGGTTAAGCACAGCTTTGTACATGTCCAATGTGTCGCTGTCTTAGTTCTTAGACAATTGCGTTAGCGCCAACTCTGTAAAATGCAGAGAGCAGAGTCGGAAGGCCGGCGGCCCGCGAGGGCCGTTGGATGCCGCTTGCGGCTTTAATTTTTCTTGTTCTTCATCGCTTTGAACTCTAATTTGACCCCCTGAACATGCTCAAAAACTCACCAAACTTTGCCCAAAATTCAGAATCGGCGAAAAATTTTATTTTTTCTGGGCCATTTTTTTTTTCGTTAAAAATGGCGCGACAGCGCCACCGACAAAAGTCAAAATACATTGCGCCTATGGGAGACGCCCCGAGGTCAACTTTGACGTAAAGCTACGAAATTCGGGACACGCATTCCTCTCGTGAGGACAAACAAAAAAAATCATTGTGGCCACGCCCCCAGACTTACCCTATGGCCGCCATCTTCCTTTGAAAATGAAAACACGCTGTGTTAGCCATTTTGTTCACGTCAAACTTTGACGAACTCCTCCTAGGGCGTTTTGCCCACCAACTTCAAAATCGGCGTACGTCCTCTGGACAAGTGGGGCATCTAAAGTTATCCAATTTTTTGAGATACCTTTTACGGTCTGTGTGCGGCGCAGCCGCAAAGTTGGACAACTTATTTTGGAATATTGCAGATCTAAAAATTGCTCCCATTTGATCAAAACCAGTCCGATTAGGACCAAATTTGAATCAGTTGTTAAACTTTCTAGTTTGGACCAGTTTAGGCTGACAAAATTGAAATGGGCGCGATAGCGCCCCCTACAGAGTGACCTTTAAATTAACATTGAAGGTCAAAAATTTGTTTTACCAAAATTTTCTAAACTTTACCCAAAATTCTATTTTGGCGTCCCGATCAAAAAAGCCAATCAGACAAATGCCTTAATTTTTACGGCGTAGTCGTAGCGATGACATAAATCTCCCATGTTATCCCTATGGGAAAACCGCTAAATCTCTCGAATATCCACATTTTTCTGTTTCAAACTTTGACGAACTCCTCCTAGTGCGTTTTGCCCACCGACCTCAAAATCGGTGTACGTCCTCTAGACAAGTGGGGCATCTAAAGTTATCCAAATTTTAAGGATAGCTTTTAAGGTCTCTGTGCGACGGAGCCTCAAACGTTTCCCAGAATTCTGACTATTTGGCCTTCAGAGTGGCCTATAAACAATAGAGTTTTTCCAAATGACATGATATTTTGCACAAAATTCTAATTTGCCATCCTGATCATAAAAGTATGAGAGACAAAGTCATATTTTGTACAGCGTAACCGTAGCCATGACAGAAATATCCCATGTTATCCTTATGGGAAAATCGCGAAATCCCTCAAATCACCACATTTTTACGCTTCACACTTTAACAAACTCCTCCTAGGGCGATTGTCCGATCAAACTCATATTTAGGGAAAATCATCTATACAAGCGGGGCATCAAAAGCTATCCATATTTTTATTCTAAGTGCTACGGTCTCTGTGTGGCGGACCCGCAAATATATGTCAGAAATGGGAAAACAGCGAAATCTCTAAAATGACCACATTTTTACGCTTCACACTTTAACAAACTCCTCCTAGGGCGATAGCTCGATCAAGTTCATATTTGGGGGAAATCATCTACACAAGGGAAGCATCAAAAGTTAGTCATATTTGGATTCTAAGTGCTACGGTCTCTGTGCCGTGGAG
This sequence comes from Eucyclogobius newberryi, assembly GCF_026437365.1. Taxonomy (NCBI): domain Eukaryota; kingdom Metazoa; phylum Chordata; class Actinopteri; order Gobiiformes; family Gobiidae; genus Eucyclogobius; species Eucyclogobius newberryi. Next base: position 17,545,498 of record NW_027315834.1, on the reverse strand, counting down.
CTGCAAATATACTGTCACAAATGGGAAAAACGCTAAATCTATGAAATGTTCAAATTTATGCTTCACACTTTAACAAACTCCTCCGTGGGCAATAGCTCGATCAAGCTTTACTTTGGGAAATATCATCTACACAAGCGGGGCATCAAAGGTTATCCATATTTATATTCTAAGTGCTACGGTCTCTGTGCGGCGGAGCAGCACATTTGACTGACACTTGTGTTGATTTGCACTGGATTGGCCATGTCCAATATGTCTCCGTCTGTCAAGTTCTTTTTTAATTCAACACAATAAGGGCGCCATCTTTATCAAGTCGAAAGCGCAGAGTCGGAAGGCCGGCGGCCCGCGAGGGCCGTTGGATGCCGCTTGCGGCTTTAATTTTTCTTGTTCTTCATCGCTTTGAACTCTAATTTGACCCCCTGAACATGCTCAAAAACTCACCAAACTTTGTCCAAAATTCAGAATCGGCGAAAAATTTTGTTTTTTCTGGGCCATTTTTTTTTTCCTAAAAAAATGGCGCGACAGCGCCACCGACAAAAGTCAAAATACATTGCGCCTATGGGAGACGCCCCGAGGTCAACTTTGTCGTAAAGCTACGAAATTCGGAACACGCATTCCTCTCGTGAGGACAAAAAACAAATATTATTGTGGCCACGCCCCCAGACTTACCCTATGGCCGCCATCTTCCTTTGAAAATGAAAACACGCTGTGTTAGCCATTTTGTTCACGTCAAACTTTGACGAACTCCTCCTAGGGCGTTTTGCCCACCGACTTCAAAATCGGCGTACGTCCTCTGGACAAGTGGGGCATCTAAAGTTATCCAATTTTTTGAGATACCTTTTACGGTCTGTGTGCGGCGCAGCCGCAAAGTTGGACAACTTATTTTGGGATATTGCAGATCTAAAAATTGTTCCCATTTGATCAAAACAAGTCCGATTAGGACCAAATTTGAATCAGTTGTTCAACTTTCTAGTTTGGACCAGTTTATGATGACAAAATTTAAATGGGCGCGATAGCGCCCCCTACAGAGTGACCTTTAAATTAACATCGAAGGTCAAAAATTAGTTTTACCAAAATTTTCTAAACTTTACCCAAAATTCTATTTTGGCGTCCCGATCAAAAAAGCCAATCAGACAAATGCCTTAATTTTTACGGCGTAGTCGTAGCGATGAGATAAACCTCCCATGTTATCCCTATGGGAAAACCGCTAAATCTCTCGAATATCCACATTTTTACGCTTCACACTTTAACGAACTCCTCCTAGTGCGTTTTGCCCACCGACCTCAAAATCGGTGTACGTCCTCTAGACAAGTGGGGCATCTAAAGTTATCCAAATTTCAAGGATAGCTTTTACGGTCTCTGTGCGACGGAGCCGCAAACGTTTCCCAGAATTCTGACTATTTGGCCTTCAGAGTGGCCTATAAACAATAGAGTTTTTCCAAATGACATGATATTTTGAACAAAATTCTAATTTGCCATCCTGATCATAAAAGTATGAGAGCCAAAGTCATATTTTGTACGGCGTAACCGTAGCGATGACAGAAACATCCCATGTTATCCTTATGGGAAAATCGTAGAATCGCTCAAATCACCACATTTTTACGCTTCACACTTTAACGAACTCCTCCTAGGGCGATTGTCCAATCAAGTTCATATTTGGAGAATATCACCTACACAAGCGGAGCATCAAAAGTTATCCATATTTTTATTCCAAGTGTCAAGGTCTCTGTGTGGCGGACCCGCACATTTGACCGACACTTGTGTTGATTTGCACTGGATTGGCCATGTCAATTGTGTCGCCGTCTGTCAAGTTCTTTTTTAATTCAACACACAATAAGGGCGCCATCTTTATCAAGTCGAAAGTGCAGAGTCGGAAGGCCAGCGGCCCGCGAGGGCCGTTGGATGCCGCTTGCGGCTTTAATTCTTCTTCTTCTTCTCGGGACCAACCCCCCTATTTTTCACCCAGTGAACATTGACGAAAAGTCACAAAAATGTTCACACCTCTAAAAATCGTGCCTCTCTACATTCTGGCTATTTCCCTTTTCTAAAATAAAAAAAATTGGCGCGTCAGCGCCCCCAAATGTACCAAAAATGCATTGAGAGATGGGAAATGACCCAAAAAAAATCTGATCGTAGAATCATGAAATTTGGCGCCGAGGTAGATGGTGACAAGAGAAGTAAAAAATATTATTACGGCAACGCCGTCCGCCCAACCAAATGTCGGCCATATTGCTTCAAAAATGGCTAAACATGACTTCGGAGTTTTTCCAAACGTCGTACTTTTACGAACTCCTCCCAGGGCGTTGGCCCTAAAAAGCTGAAATTTGGTGAAAATGCTACTGAGGAGTGGGACATCAAAAGTTATCCAAATTACATTGATACCTCTCACGGTCTCGGTGCGGCGAAGCCGCAAACTGTAGCTAGAATTTCAGAAATCTCCCATATTTAAAATTTCTGCCGTTTGCGCAGATAAAGTCCGAATTGCGTCAAATTAGAATCAGTTGTTAAACTCTTTGCCCTAAACCTACTTGAAGTGAAATAAATTCATTTGGCGCCACAGCGCCCCCTACAGATTTTATATGGAGGTTAAATGTTTAGTTTTGCGAAATTATATGAAATTTGACACACAACTCAATTTTAGCATCCCCATCAAAAAAGTCAATGAGACCCATGTCATAATTGTTATGGCGTTGCCGTAACGATGACCGAAACCTTTCATGTTATTCCAATGGGGAAATCGCCAGAACATGTTTACACTTTAGACTTTCACAAACTCCTCCCAGGGCGTCAGCCCTATTAACCTGAAATTTGGTGAGACTCATCTTCAGGGGTGGACCATCAAAAGTTATCCACATTTTCATTCAAAGAGTCACGGTGTCTTTGCCGCACATTTTGCCAAGAATTCAAAATAAAATAGCTTTTTGATGGTAAAACAAAGGGGAGAAGATGTGACAGCGTCACAGATTCAGCAGTAGCGTAATAAAAGGACAATCGGGGCGCGTTAGCGCCCCCTCCTCTTGCGGCGTGGCGGCGGTGTGGCGGCGGCGTGGCGAGGGCCGATCATTGCCGCTTGCGGCTATATTTATTATTGTCATTATTAATATTATTTAGATTTAACTTGTATAGGGTTTCTTATCATTTGTTCACTCAAAGATGTATTTTCGTTTGTTTGTTTGTTTGTTTGTTTGTTTGTTTGTTTCATGCATGTTTGAGTAATCCTGTATTCGGACGTGGCTAGTTTTACCTAGGGACGTCTGTCAAATTTAAATGACCTCACAAATGATTAAATGTCATATGCTTTTCTACAAATACAAACATGTAAATCACAATATATCCTTTGCATGTTATCGTTCTCAGTTCTGCAGTTCTGATTTCTATTATTATGCTGTTTTTAATCAGTATCGGAGTTAACAATGAACATGTAAAATGATGATGAAATTATGTCATAGTTAGTACTAAACACCTTTGAAAAAAAACATAATATAAACTCGTTCATGTGTGTACAGTGTTCAAACGCTAGGGGGCAGTAATTCTGTCGCTGTCAACACGGCCCAGACACACAAAGAAGACTCCCCCATGTGAGTTTCGCGGTAAAAACAAAACTTCTCTGTCAATTGTTTGATATGCTACTTTCAAAGGATTCCCAGTGAGCCAGTGTCCTGTGTATTTAACCACAGATGCTTTGATTGTGTCGCTTGTTCTTCGGGAGAAGCCGGTTATCGCTGTAGCTCGTTTGTTAGCATCCTGTGTTCCTGCTATGATTCATTCAGAATATTGTTGTTGACCTATGTGCATGCAAACTGAACGACTGCGACTGTCCTCTCTAATGCTGTGTTCTGGCGGTAGAGGTGTGAACCATGCCTTCTAATGTGGAGATTAAAGCCGCTGTCCGCGACCCGGTGCAGTTTTCCGAGCGGGCTGCTGAGCTCAGTCAGTCCAGTGGCGCCCTCATCCGGCAGCACGACACTTTCTTCCACTGCACACGAGGGCGATTGAAGCTCAGAGACTTTATGGTACAGTCTTATAATGCACGCGCTACAGATGTAAATGATGGCGCTAATAATTCCTTTTTGCTGAAGGATGGGACGGGACAGTTGATCTTTTATGAGCGTCCTGACACTGATGGACTTAAACTCTCTCGTTACTCCATCAGCCCGACCAGTGAGCCGGCCTCTCTCCGGGTAAAGCAGTACACTTCATCATTATGTTATTATGTACATGATTCACTCCTCACTATGTTTGTGTGTTGATATAGATGGTGCTATCGGATGCTCTTGACGTGAAAGGTGAGGTGCGAAAGGAGAGACGTCTCTTTCTTGTTGGTCAGACCCGAATCCACCTGGATTCTGTGGAAGGCCTTGGGCATTACATGGAGCTGGAGGTAAGAAAACGCACTTCAGTTACTGGTTCTAAGTATTAGGCAATGCAATCAAGTGATTCACACAACGGGAATCTTCTGAATCTGCTGAATGTAACAGAGTAATGCAGTCTTGCTCTAGGACAGGATATAATCTAGAACAGGGGTGGGGAATTATTTTTCTCCGAGGGTCATATTTGAATCCAGGCAAGTAGCGGAGGGCGATCATTGGTGTGAAAAAAAAAAAAAAAAAAAAAAAAAAAAAAAAAATATATATATATATATATATATATATATATATATATATATATATATATATATATATATATTAAATAAAATATCACTTTTCTGTCAAATATAGGCTATTGAATCTATTATTTAATTAATTTCATGTCATCTTTATTAAGGATACAAGTGCTGACAGATGTTACAAACAGTAAAAAAAGTGACACACGGAGTGACGCCTCGACTCGTTTGGCCATCATTAGCCTGAGCAGGGCTGCAGAGCCAGAGGAGCCCGAGAAAAGCTCGAAATGACTCTTCATTCTAAAGTAGAAGTGCAGATAACTCCTATGTTTTATAATCGTGGGAATAATTGTATAAATTGCCTGTAAAATTCAGAATATCAATAGTTTGATATTTTGAGTTTGCCTCGAAGCGCGACAGAGGGCGGGGTGACCAGACTTGCTCTTCGTGAAGAAATTAATCCTTTATTCTGGATCTGCGGCAAATAATTAGGCATTAAATCCTAATATGAACGAGTCCAATGAAAGTTTTCTCTTCTCAGTGTTCCAGTGACATTAAGTGAAAGTTAACAGAATACTGAGTCAAAATATCAAACCAACAATTTGTAAAAACATCAATTCTAAATTATTTGTGGAGTGTATTTAAACATCCAAATGTTGTTTAAATAATCTTTCCTAGATAGACTGTATTTGTGTCGGAGAGTGGCACAGACCTGCGGGGAGCTGCTCTCAGTCACCACCACAATGAAAGTCGAGGCACTCGGAACCCCTGCGATCTCTGGCTTCCCCTCGAGGGGTTCTGCCCCTCATGTTGGGAACCACTGATCTAGTAACGTAAGAAGTCATTGTAGAGAAGAGTAAAACTGAGGAGTTTAAGAGAAACGCACTAATTTTTGCTCTTGACCTGAATGTGCAGCAAATGTTAGACACCGGCTTCATCTGAACACGTCTTTTGTGAGTTTGGGTTGATGTAGTCTAAGCTGTATGAGCCGTCACAGTGGTACTCAAACTGTGGTACCAGGTATGTGGTATGTGGATCTCTGCAGTTCAAATATTTAATACATTTTGAGTAAGTTTGATCCACAACCTCCTTTTGGTGACTTCTTAATTACACCACTGGTGTAACTAGTGACACACTGTATGTCTCGTCCAAATGATCACATTCACTGCTCAATAGTAACTATTTAGATAAAATACAAAACTTGCATCTTGATTTACCTTAACTCTAAATACAAGGAAAATAATAATTAAAAATATTAAATGTTTGCTTTCCTAAATTATTGAAGACTAAATGATTAACCAAAGAGCTGCAAGAAATTCAAAGCCAAATCAGGTGCTAAAGGATTATAAACTCATAATTAGGAGAATTAGATTGTGATGAGGCTTGAGTCCTGAAATACTGATCATGTTGTGTTTTCAGGTGGTGATGCGTCCGGAGCAGACGGTTGAAGAGGGACAACAGGTGAGATTACACAATTCTAATTCACACAAAAGTCCTTTTTGAAGCTGAAAGTGTATGTGTTCTAATTTTAAGGTTGCCCACGGTCTGATGGAACAACTGGGAGTCTCTGAAGAGAGTTTGGTCACTGGAGCATACATGGATCTGATATTAAAAGAAATAAATGAAACCTAAGGAGAATTTTGAAAATATCACATTGCAATTACGTTTAATATTTGGAGAAAAAACTTTGACATCAATTTAAAAACAACTTTGACACTTTCTTTTCTGGTTGTTTCATTGCTAAAAGTATTAAGTCATATCATGGAGGTTTTTTGTAGTGCGATGATGTACAAATGTAATTCGATTTTATAGTTTTTAATAAATATGTAAAAACATTTAATGCATTTGTTCACATTATTTAATAGGTGCAGAGGAAAAGTAACATGGCAATTGGTAGGATGAATGTAGATTTTACATGACAGAGGAAAATGTGGACATTTCTGTAAATGTTTCAAATGTAGCTTAATTAGGGTTGTGTAATTAATTTTAATTGAATCAAGATGTTGTAATTTCAAATCATAAATTGGAGGTGTAACTGCCCCAAGAGCATTTAATAAATTGTTGAAGGAATTATGGAACTTGAAAACTTATGGAACCTGCTGACAGGTGGAAAACATGTGCAGACTACAGTGTCACTCCCTCTGTCCCTGGGACATATGATCTACTGGATTGCTCTGAAAGTCACATGTGCACAGCAGGCTCTGCCCTGTCATTGATGATGGTAGTGACTTTTGCTAGTGCATGGTTGCCATGGAGACGTCGGCCGCTCCTCCACTCCCACGCTGCTGCTTACCCCTCTCTCTGGAAGCCATCGAGAGAGAGAGGTGTGTTTTCTAACCCACGCATTGGAGTGGGAGACTACGTGCGCATTTTGTTGTGCACACGCACACACACAGAGCAGTGTGTGTCATGCTACAGTGTGTGGGCTGAACCAAGCAGCCTTCCACTCATCCTCTGTCGCTCATTCCCTCTGTCTGCAGATACACCTCTTCTGTTTCTTCTCCCCCTCTCCATCAAGTCATCTCTCTCGTTTTCACCCCTTCTCTTTCCTCCTAACTCAATCATCTTTTGCTTCGCCTAATAATGGAGAGGAGTCGCTGATCTTCTGGGTGAGTCTCTGCAGTTTTCAGTCTATTCTGCCTGTATACTGTATAGGTGTTAGAAAAGGACCTACATGCGTGCATCTGGGTTTATGTGTCTGACTGTAACTTTGACAATGTTATCTTGAGTCCTCTTACTTGATCCCATCTGTATTGACCCCAAAGTAATCACTGTCCTTTTCTTCTCATATCTGCCAGTTTCTTCCTAATGTCTTCACCTCTCTTCCTTGTCTGCCCCCTCCTGCTTTTCCTCTCTTCCCGGGTTGGCGTTATTTCCTGTTTCAGTTTCCCTTCAGCAGCACTTTACCATCCTCTGTGTGTTATGTAAGTGTGTAGGCTGCAGCCTCAGACTTTCTATCTGAAATGATAATCTGTCATCCTTCAGAAAGCCCAACACTTCAAAAACAGGAAGTGAATCTTTTTGAAGGTTCTGGTTTGTGATTCTCAGCTTGATTCTTCCTTGTCTTCCCTTTTCAGGTAATTATATGTAGTTTGGGTCTCATTAGCATTCCAATATACAGACTTTAAAGTGAATTATGTATGAAAAGGTTGAACACTCTCATGATGCCGGAAAAGGCAGAGTGAAGGCAGTTGATTCCTCTTAGATTTTAGATTCTCAGTGAAGTGAGAAACTTGACAAGAAAAATGTGTGTCCGAGAACGGCTTCTGCCATCGGTTTCCATGGTAATGGCCACTGGAGCTACATTATCAGAACACACACACAGTGCATCGGTTCTATTCACACCTCAGTCAACTATCAGTGGAAATCTGATCACAATTGGAAAACTATTATGCACTGCTAATTACATACGATCACTCTATTGCACTGGTTATATGCTGACAGAAAGTCCTGACGAGACTATATCAGGTCCAGAGGGATGCCACTTACATCCTGCATTAGCATACAAACATGCTCGGATGATCTTAAATGCTTCATTGTACCGTTATAACACTCAAACTAACACGCAGTGTGTGCATCTCTTCACCTCACACAAACTCAAACTTTGTCATGTTCAAGGACTTGCAATGATAGTTTTAATCCATTTTTATTTTTTTCATCCACTCCTTTTTGAACATTTATTTATTTATTTATACATCATGAATGTTATGAAGTGACAATGTTTTCCTGGGTGTGGAGACCACCTAAATCTGAATGTTGTCTTCATTTGTATTGACCTGATACTGCATGTATGAAGTAAAAAGTTAAACTAATGAAACTTTATCCTCGTGTCCAAGTGGGACATCATCTAAATATAGGAATGCCTTTTGAGAGCTCAGGACGTGCTTGTGTCTCCATTGTGTTTGTTATCGGTAATGTTCAGCTTCTCAGATTTTTCCTGCCAAACATCCATTTCCTTGGCAACCCAGACAGGAAACAGGAAGCGTTAGCAACAGGAAGTAGGAGGTTCTATGTCAAAAAGAAAAAAAATCAATATGTCCTACAATCAGAGTTTCTATGGAAACAATTGTGTTTGTAGACCCACACACACCACCTGGATACTCTGCCGGTCTCTTTAAGTAGGCGACCATCTGGTAACCAACATACTGACGAGCAGTGAATAATAGACCAACAAAGTTTACCAGTTGGTTATTAGCAGACCACAATATGTTAGTATTCAATAGTGCTTCAACCTTTCATTAAATATGGCGACTAGTCAGGACGATAATGGGAGGCTTTATCTCAGTTCATCTTGGGACAATAAGAGATTATATAGACGCATTCTGCTTAGTTTGGGTTTATTTTGTTTTTGCGAATGACATGGATTTTTAAAATAAAATTGAGTACATTATCTTTTTAAGTAAACAATAACTGCCCATTTTTCTTCATAGAATCAAAGAATAGAGTGTCCCAGTTTGAACCCTATGCATTTTCACTGTCTGATTTGCTCGTTCCGTTGCATATTATATTTTTTATAAAAAGGGAAACTGTCTAGACATCTCATAATTGGGGTTGACCTAATTCTGCAATTTAACTGCATGAATCCTGATTTGTCATCTCTGCACCAAAATTCACTGGTATTTGTTGCTTCTCCTCTTCTCCCCCTTCACATCGTCCTTCTGACTTCCACCCACCTCCCACTGTCCCTCCTCTCACCCTTCCCTTTCTACAGGATGGGCAGGGCAGTTTCCACAATCTCAAACTCTGAGACCCCTCATTTGACCACTGGACGACCACACCAGAACCAAGTCACACGTTTACATCTCTAGACTTTACAAATGTGAAAAACACCAGTGTTCTGCTCCTCTCCTGCTGCAAGATCCAGATGTCCTCCTCGTGTCAAAACCAAAGTTTCAACCAAAGTCTGGGCCAACATCGCACCTAAAGGCCATTCAAGCTCCACGGTGAAGCATACAAGATCATTAAAACACCAGTTGGAAAAGTTTCATGGGATTGCTGAAGATAGGTAAGTCCTTTCCTATTGAAAAAAAGAAAGAAAAAGAAGCTTTTCAAGTATTGTATAGAAATTAAGAATTAGCATATTTTCTTTCCTTCAAAAATTTATCGCACTGTTTTCTCACACTGTGCCAGGAATAACACTTGAGGATGTGAAGCTGGTTTTTCTTTTTTGCCAACTGACAGGCAGTGTGATTATTGTCAGCTGGTAACACAACCAGAACTCTCGCAATCAAGACGCATTAGAAGTCTGCCTGAATTATGCAACAGGCAAATGTGGCTCTATTAAGACAAATACTCTCCATACATGTTTTACTATAAGACAATGGTATGTGTATGTGCTTATCTGTGCTATAAATGGAATCTCTTTTTAGTGGCAAGCAAAATGCCATTCGATTAGCTTCCATCATCGCCATTAGTGAGAAAAGTCTGTGCTGTTTGAGAGGATGCAGGCTTTGTCTGAGACCAGCTACTCAGGAAGGCTCCTGCCTTCCTATTGTGCAGAAAGTACAATAAGAAGTATCATTTAGTATTTGGATGGGAGCATTGTGCCTACATCAGACAATGTCCTGAACAATTCACCTGAATTCAAGCCTGTGGAGACATTACATAACAACTACTCTGCAGAGAAAACAACTGCAGGGACCAGCTCCCTTTGCGCTCAATGAAAATTAACTGAAGGGCCATTTTATATATGCAGACATTATCTGAGACGAGACTAAATGTGCTGTGATTACTAAGAGTAGAGATGCTTCAAGATGTGTGAAACTGGCATCATCCAAAGCAGTCTGTAGTGCCAAAAATGACCCAAAAAAAACAAAGATGATAAAAAAGACTTCCGTCCTTGCAGGACTACTGATTACTTTGTGTGACTTGCTTATCCAGTCGAGCTGGTTTGCAGTCATCAACAGAACTTTGCTGTTGGTTACATGACGATGAGTGATTGAAAGTTATAATGACAGTGTAACATTCCTAAACATGGAGCGTGGGAGGATATTGTCTGGACTGTATATCATTCAGGTAATTGATCTTGGCAATCATAACAGTTTGTTTTGTGTTCTAATGTACAGAGGAAGCTTTGTGTTATCAACTGGAACATTGTGTGGCAGTCTAGTGTGGGTGCATGTTTGGTCGGTTTTAGGGATGAAAAATGATTTTCCAATATCAGTTATAGAACAGGTACATTCAATCCTGTTCCAGCAAAAAGGATTTGCCTTTGAATCTGTAATTGTCTGTAAACTTTGTGACAAGTTCTAACTACATCTGCACACAACATACATCCCTTCGTATTTGAGCAGCTGTCATGGAGCTAGTTTAGTTTTTGGCTTCATTCTGAAGGTTAATCTAATCGACAACAACAAAAACTGACCAGATTTGAAAACTGTTCATTATAATAATCACTAAATCTGTTTTATTGCATTAAAACACTATACAAATATACATTTGCCTCATACATTCTGAAAGGCCCAGTTGAACCAGATTGTATAAAGCATGTGTTGTTTGTCTGAACAAGACTGAGTCACCTTTGTGAGCATGAATACACTGCATATTCCAATCATTCTGGAGTTTTTCCTTATAAATTGCTCTTATTCATTTTAAGTCCAGCTGGTCTGGAAATTCTCACCAAGATGAATAGTAAGTGAATAGTAAGTTGTCTTACAATAGTCCCCTTAAAAGTTTGTAAACAAAGACATTTTAAATTCCGAATGGCAGCATAAAGGGGCAAAACTGAAGTGGAACATAACGTGATCATAATGGAGGAATGAGGATAACCAAAAAAAATATATAAAAAAACAATACAACATTTTACGTTTGCTAGAAGATTATGATAGACACATAAAATGTTTTGATTAAAGCAAAACGCTTTATTTACAGATATATTACATATTTTGAGACTAGAAAATACAAATGTTTTGCCATTTCTCCTCTGGAAAATCAAACGTGCTGCTTATTTTTAGTTATAAAGACTTCAATCCGATGCCCATTAACCATAGAAATGTGTCTTCTTCATTTAGCTTTCGGTTGCGTCTATTACATAATTCTGAACATTCTGATGACGGAACATTTTAAAAGTAAAATCCTGGTAAGCATTTAACTTTGAGGATACACTACCTATTATTGCACTGTAGGGTGTGAAGAAACTAAACGTTATTTGAACAATCCCTGATGAACGACGCAGCCTCCTTTAGTCCCAGCCCCCTCTCCAGCTGAACAGAACAGCAGCACTGATCCCCCCAAACATTTGAGAGGCTCTTATCATCCAGTACCTCAGCCCCCGGCTCCGGCCTCGACTCAAGACGAGCTGTGCCCACTTTGGCCCCGCAGCACATTGAAGCACTGCGTGTGTTACCTGCTACGGTACTCAGCAGGTATGTTGTGTGCAGTGGTAGTTTTAAGCGGGTCCGTACCAAATTGTTCAGCTGTGTTTCCATGGTAACAGTGAGCATGTAGATCAGTGCTTTTTTAACACACACGCACACACACACACACATGCACACACAGGCTGACACAGTGAGGTTAGCACAGGATTCCCCGCTGCTGCAGTTTCTATGACAACTCACGGCTCATCATCCTCGTTCTTTTATCCTCAGCTGTAACGCAAGCAGTCATTAAGTTTTGACTTGTATTATGATCGCTTTATTGGATTGAAACGTAATCAACTAGCAATTAGACACAGTGATGATTAATACGGCCGATGACGCAAAAATAAAGTGGCTTTTTGAATGCAAATAATCATGACGAAAGTTGCACTCCAGTATGTTAGAGAGAGGAGTGGAGGTTAGCTGTATGTCATGGTCGTAGATAATAGAGAAGAAGAAAAAACATATATAAGTTGCACTGGAGTATGAAATGTGGTTGCAAGTGTGAAAATAACAAATAATATCACATATAAGTTGCTCCGGAGTAACACCCCGGCCAAAACTATGAAAAAAAGTGCAACTTATAGTCCGGAAAATACGGTATGTATAAATGTGTTTTAAAAAGACTTTCTGTGCACTTCTTTAAGCTTTTGAATCTATTGTTAAAACTATGAATTGGTTGCAGTCTGTTTACTGTGAATGTGTTTATGTATGTTTCAGCCACATGCCTCTGAGTCCGGCTGCTGACACCAAACATGATCGCCCGCGGCAACAGGCGGTTACTAACGGCAACCCAACAGGCTCTGCTGTTGCCAGGGATGACGACGGGGAGGATAGTCCCCCCGGAAACAGCATTGTTGTCCGCATTGGCATCCCGGATCTGCAGCAGACGGTAACACACGTCCTGCTCAGAGGCCTACACCACAGCACTGTGTTTTTTCCAGGTTCATCTGGAGGTACTGGGGTCGCACAGGGGCCTAGAAAGTTAAAATCATTTAAACATTCTCAGCATACTCAACGGGAAGCATGTCTATCAGTGAAACAACATGGGGCATCCACTCTCTCTCTCTCTCAAGCTTAAACAGTATAAAAACATGAACGTTAAAGAACGCCACTTGTTTGGGTCTGTCTGTGTTTATCCTCCCTGTCCATCTATGTATGTTTCCTGTCTTTGTCTCTCAGAAATGTTTGCGGTTGGACCCAGAGTTGCCCGTATGGACCAGTAAGCAGAGGGTTCTGGTGACCTTGACTCAGTCTCTGTCGGATGTTTTGAACTATGGTCTCTTCCAGCCGGCGTTCAACGGCCGAGCAGGAAAGTTTCTGGATGAAGAGAGGCTGCTGAAGGATTATCCTCTGCCTCCCATCACTCCCATCCCATACCTGGAGGTACAGCCCTGATCATATCATGTGTCTGCAACTCCAGCTAGTGCTGGTCAATGTTGCTATTAAACTATTTGCTTTTTTATAGTTTCGCTATAAGAGAAGAATTTATACTCAGAGCTATGTTGATGACAAACAGCTTGCAAAGCTGCACACCAAGGTAAAGGAAACCAGACCAATTATGGTCTCAAATTGTGATTTAATTGCATTTGAAAATATGTATATATAAAACTGTCTTATAATGAATCAATCACTTTTCAGGCCAATCTAAAAAGGTTTATGGAACATGTGCACCAGAAGAATGTGGAGAAGGTGTGCAAATGGTTGGAAAAAGGCCTTGATCCCAATTTCCATGACTCTGACAGCGGAGGTAATTTATATAAATAATTTTCATCTTAAGAGCGACAATTCATAAATTATGATTATATCAATTTGTTTGGCACAGAGTGTCCATTGACTTTGGCTGTCCAATTGGAAGAGAGTTGTGATCTTATAAAAGTTCTTCGAAGTGGAGGGGCTCATTTGGACTTTAGAACCAGAGATGGCATCACGGCATTGCATCGAGCCGTCCTCTGCAGGAACAGTGCTTCTCTTACTGTAAGAACATTATCTATTGCATCAACATTGTTCACTTTTGACAAGGTAGAATTACTTTACAGAGGCTGAAAATGTTATTGGACATGTCACATTGGTAACAACCTGTAATCCACACATAAAAATAATGCACGGAACAAGCATTTAACTCATGAATAAAGGTGCAAAAAGGCCAGTTACACATTCAGAATGTTTCAGTGAGGACTGTCAAGGCTATAATTCTAATCTGGAAGGGAAATCAGTTCCCCGCTGAAATAAACATGATTAGGTTCTCCCTGCAAGATTTCAGACAAAAGGGAGAAAATAATTATCAGCAGAGGGACTACAACTGAATCTTTTTCTACAACAGAGGTTTAAGTGCACAAGGTCACTCCAGAAGCTCCAGAAAGACCAAGTCATGTTGAAGTTCTTTTAAAGTTTGCTAAACATTTCCAAAAGACATTTTGGTCTTAAAGAGTTCTTAAGAGGGTAAAAGAGACAGCACTTCACCAAACTACACCAATCTTACAGTGACGTTTGGAGGTAGGAACATCATGAGTCTTGAAGCATTCATTACAGACTCTTTTTCTAATATGATTTTCTGTAATAATTTGACCTGGATGCCTGATTGCACCACTGACTTGTTTTCTCCAAACCAGAAATGAAATGTTACCTTACTGTGTTCCTTTAGACTTTGCTGGACCTGGGAGCATCCCCGGACTACAAAGACAGCAGAGGACTTACTCCTCTGTACCACTCTGCCATGGTGGGAGGAGCCCCCTACTGCTGCGAGCTGCTGTTACAAGACCATGCCACCTTAGGTAAGGCCATTGGCCATTAGCGGTCAAGGTTTATGTGTGACCCACAACCACGCAAAGATGAGTAACGGCACAAAATATACAATAATCAACATTTATTTACAATGAACCCCTTCTTTCATGATTTTAGGGATAACGGATGAAAATGGGTGGCAGGAAATTCACCAGGTGACAAGAACGTACATATAAATGATATAATGACTAATAACTTGAATTTAACAATTACGATTTTTTTTCTGCTTATGTGGGTGTCTGTGTGTGAATACAGGCATGTCGCTATGGTAACGTGCAGCACTTGGAGCACCTGCTATTTTACGGCGCTGACATGGGCTCCCAGAATGCATCAGGAAATACTGCACTGCACCTCTGTGCTCTGTACAACCAGGTAAAAATCCAAATGTTATTAACTGAATATAAAGAACTCTTATAGAACTTAAGGTCAGAATATTGGACATGCAATCTTCTCAACTTTTATTCTAAGTCTTAAAAATAAGACTTCCTGCTCCCACATTAGACTTAGAACGATATCATTCTGGCTTTGCAGGACAGTTGTGCCAGAGTCCTTCTCTTCAGGGGAGCCAATAAAGATGTTAAAAACTACAATAACCAGACAGCATTTCAGGTAAAGCAGACCTGATTTTGATTTTTTTGGGGTTTTTAATCTGAGTAAATGTAGTAATTTCTATAATACAATTATTTGAAGGTGGCAATCATTGCTGGTAACTTTGATTTGGCTGAAATTATCAAAATCCATAAAACTTCAGATGTTGGTGAGTAAATATAAAAGTCCCACCATCCCAAAATGATTTGATCACATATTTTTGACTGATTTTACATGTCTTTGTGTCCAAGTAGTCCCCTTTAGAGAATCTCCTTCTTACACTAAGCGCCGTCGAGTTGGTTGGCTCAGAGCCTCAGCTGGGAACGGGCTTTCATCTCCTCGCTCTCTGATCCGCTCAGTGAGTGACAACGCTCTGGAAAGCCCCGCCTCTTCACCAGGACCCTCTCTGCAGAGTCTGGAGATGCTTCATGATGCCCACACTCACTCACTCAGACGCCACACACGCAGACCCAGGTAAATAACCAACATTACTAATGGGGCCTTACGATAAGCATATAAAAGTGTAAATATATCCTCTTTTATGAAGCCCAAGTGGAGGAGGACATGCTGAGACAAGCCCTCCCTCTTCCCCTCCTCTGACCCCCCAAATGAGGAAGAGGCGTCTGTACAGTGCTGTGCCGGGGCGCACTTTCATCGCCACACGCTCTCATGTCCCTCAAGGAACAGGAGAAATCCAACTGCACCGAGGAGAACGGGTCAAAGGTCAGACAGTCTAGATACTGTGCTCTGCATCTAGATGATAGCATTCAATTTTACAAACACATGTCAAATTTAACTCAAAGAACAATCTTAAAGAAAGAAAGTGTAATTAAGTGCTTGTGCCTTATTATATAATAGTATTTTTGTGGACTTTCAGTGCTTTCCATTGGTGAAGGAGGATTTTGGGAAGGCACTGTTAAAGGACGCACTGGCTGGTTTCCAGCTGACTGTGTGGAAGAAGTGCAAATGAGACAATATGATGCCCGACTAGGTAAATTAAAATCTATTTGACAACTATATTTTATTTATTAATTCTACAAATAAAATGCCACACAGATGTGCATTACTACAAAACAATAGATTATACAACTGCAACTCCCTGATTTTGTTTGTCATTGATTTCAGAGACAAGAGAGGACCGGACTAAAAGACTGTTCAGACATTACACTGTAGGCTCTTATGACAACTACAACTCCTACAGGTAAACACTAAAATATAATATACAACGATATGATTCCAAACAAACTCCTCAAAACTGGAACTTTTTCTTCTATATAATAGTGACTACGTGATTGAAGAAAAAACAGCAGTGTTACAAAAGAGAGAAAGTGAGGGATTTGGCTTTGTCCTCCGAGGAGCTAAAGGTAATGTTGCCTTAGTAGTTTAGTCCTCACCAAATATAGAACAAATCCAAGCATTTTATATTATATTTAAAAGTTGCTGAAATAAATAAATAAAAATAATCTTTCAGCTGAAACACCTATTGAAGAATTTGCACCTACCCCAGCATTCCCTGCTCTGCAGTATTTAGAGTCTGTGGATCAAGGAGGGGTGGCTTGGAGGTCAGGCCTTAGGACTGGAGATTTTTTAATAGAGGTAATGATTATTCAAAGAATAATGTTGTATTCTCTAATAAACAAAATAATAATATGCTTTGTGTGTGCAGGTAAATGGTACTGATGTGGTAAAAGTGGGCCATCGGCAAGTGGTTTCTCTCATCCGTCAGGGAGGAAGCCGTCTGCTGATGAAGGTTGTCTCTGTTTCCCGAAAATCTGAATCCACCCTAATCAGAAAGAAAGGTGCACATAAAAATCCCTTGTATACTGAATTGTGCTATTTTTTATTTTCTTCATCAAAACAACTAAGTTGTTGTCATGGTGTGTTGTAGCTCCGCCTCCTCCTAAAAGGGCCCCCAGCACTTCATTGACACTCAGATCTAAGTCCATGACTGCTGACCTAGAGGAGATTGGTAAAACAAACACACTTGTTTCACTACACTTACCAGTCACTAATCATTCATGTATATTGTAAAAGTAAATTCTGAAATTACCTGAAAGACAAGGTTTATTCAATCTTTTAGGTATGGCAGTTTTACTTAATTTAATAAAGTTAAACTGTATGCTCTGACCCTTGTTCTTTCTGCAGCCAGGAGGCGCCGCTACGGTGAGTCACAAGGTTCTGGTGTAGACATAGTTATATGTGTTTTTATGTGTGGTGTATCTATGTCTGTGTATTGTGCCCTCCTAAAGAAACACAGAAACACACACGCACACGCACACGCACACACACACACAGATGCATGTTTCATGGTGTTTTCAGTGTTCTCCGCCATGCAGTCCAAGTGGTCCAGTCCTTGTTCTCACACATTGTTCATCATTCACCCGAAACGCAAACATTGAGCAAAGTGAGAGTCTGACCGCAAAACATGTATTGTCCACAACAAGATCACACTCGCTTCCTAGATCTGTCGCACTGGTCTTTTCTTGTACAATAGGTAAAAATCCTCCAGCTGCAGTAGTTCTGACCAAGCCTAGCACAAAGATCTGGCTCGGTCCCCGAGCGCTGCACTGCAGTGACCACTGCTCTTGAGGAGATGCCTCAGCGGTATTGAAGGATTGGTCAGATGCTGAGCATACGTTTCTCTACAGGGACAGTAAAATAAACAATCCTTTTTTTGTTTTGACGCTATTTGTCAAAATGTGATAATTCTTGTGGTGCCAGTCTGTGATATTTGTCTGTTATTTATAGCGGTGCTTTTAATACTTCCATTATTTTTGTTCAGAGAAACTGGATGAGATGTTAGCAGGAGGTTCTCAAGACGTTGTCCTCAGGTCCCGGCCATCAGATGATTTTAGGGCAGCTACAGTGAAACAGAGACCAACCAGTCGCAGAATCACTCAGGCTGAGATAAATGTAAGGCCTATTACTACTGGATATTTACCCTGATTTTTACAAGTCAAAAACATAATTCCTTATGTTGATTGCTCTTCTCTTTCAGTCATTATTTGAACGTCAGGGTTTGGTTCCTCCCTCTCCCCCAGAGAAGAGCACCATGCCTTTACCAAGAGGAATGTCCAGAACCAAGAGCTTTGGTAATACACAAATGCAGTGCAAAATAGTTTGATTATTTTGTTCTTCATTGTTACTTTTTTGTTGTTCATATTTCCACAGGTACTCCTGAGGATGACCGTATAACTGCTTTAATCAATGAGAGCCGTTTTCCGCGAAGCTCGTCTTTAACAGACAGCTTCATACCGCCTCCTCCTCAGACCGCCCCCCCGCCCCCACCCTCCGCCTCCTCGATGTCCTCGCTGTACATCCTCGAGTCTGGGCCACCTCCATCCTTTCTTCCACCTCCTCCTCCAGCTCGAGGGGAAGGGCTAGCTCGGTCCAGCTTTAAACCAGGGACTGAACCAAGACTTCCAGAGCTTTGTGACTCACCCGCGAGAAGCCACGTGCATGCAGAGCGGCAGAGGAAGGCCAGGTCCATGATCATTCTGCAGGACACGCCACAGCTGCACTCAGAGGGGCACACTGCTGGTTCCCATGCCACGCACTCAGCCACTCACTCAGCCACTCACACAGCCACACACACAGCCACTCACACCCTCCACACCGCGACACACACCTCCACGCTGTCCCTACACAGCACTAGTCCAGTTCTTGGACTTTCACCACTGCAACGCCGCCGTGGACGACCGATAGAGAACCCTTATGCTAACGTAGGACAGCAAGCCCCCCCCACCAAACCCCAGAGAAGGAAGTCACCTTTGTTAAAGCAACTTCCTGTTGAGGAACAAGGTTAAAATAATTTTGCCACTTTTATTACATTACAGATTAACTAAAGCAATAAGCATCATATTTACTGAATGAAATGTTTCAAGTTATAACATTATTGTTTTCATTCAGGTCTTGGGATCAAAGATCATGATGGCAAACAGGAAGGGAGCGGCAGTCCCAGCAGGGCTGAGTTGTATCAGCAGCAGGTCCTCTCTGAGCGCGCCCGAGTCCAAGGCCGGAGGTCGTCCCTTTTCCTGTCTGTGGAAGGGGCAGGATCAGATAACCAGCCGCCCCTTCTTCTGACTCAGAGCCATTCAATGGATGACCTCGGCGAGCTTCCTCCTCCAGCGCCTGTCCTGTCACCCTCTCCAACACCCCACACTTTCCTCCACCCTCTTACAGGGAAACCTCTGGGTCAGTTGGACACAAAGAAATGTCTTTTATGTAGTAACGGAATGTTAAGTGATGATGTCATAACTGTACATTCTTTACTTCCCGCTTCATTACTATGACTGACTGGCTGATTTGAACCTGCTCCATGGCCTTATAAAATGCTGTTTTCAAATGTAAAACCAAACAAGTATTCCTCTAGAGATCATTTTCAGACATTCTATGTCTAAAAAAAATTGTGTGCAATCCATTTAACTTTCAATCAAATGAACTGAATCCAGTGAAACTTTCCGTCCATGATATGTCTTTAATTCATCTGGAAGAACATTTTGACCTAAACAAGCTGTGATGATGTCACACTTAACAATCACATGAAGAGAAATATTTTGTAACGTATGAATAATTCTGAACTTATTTTTATCCTATTTAGATCCCTCTTCTCCACTAGCCCTAGCTCTTGCTGCTCGAGAACGAGCCTTAACTGCCCGCACACCAAGTCCTGAACCAAGAAGCAAACATGCCTCTGCCTGCACAACCCCCATACCCACCCCGGCTGCCAGCCCAGAGGGCCGACATAAACGCACCCCTATCAGCACGCCACAGGGCAGCCCTGAACCACGTTCCAAACGCACCACTCCTCAGACGAGCCCGGAGCAGAGAACGAAGCGGGCAACCCCTCAAACCAGTCCTGAACTAAGGCATAAACGCATAACCCCACCCCTTTTCCCTGATGGACAGGTTGAGCGCCCAGAAACAGAGGGAGGTGTTACTTCTCCAGCTGCCCCGTCCCCAGAGCGCTGGAGACCCTCCCCTTTGGCAACACTGGCCAATGAGAGTCACACTGCGTTGATTGAAAGACGTAGGAGCCTCACAGTGGGCAGCTCTGAGGAGGAGGGCGGGGCATACACAGTGACTCTACCGCCTGCTCTTCTGTCATCCAGTGATGAAGAGACAAGAGAAGAGCTTCGGCGAATCGGCCTTGTATCACCACCCCCTGGCTTTTCCAATTTGACCGCACCTCCACCTGCATCCTCACTGTCCCTTGTGCCTCGGCGGGGGGGTGAAGGAGGGGCTGGAGAGGCAGGTCCTGACTCTTTGGGGAGACGAGGAGATGAAGAGAGTGGTGAAGAACATCTTCAGGATTTGTCATCCCCCAGCTCACTGCCACCATCCATCACTTTAGCCTCACCAACTTCTCCCGCGTCTCCATCATCACCTCCAGCGACTCACACTTCCTCCACTACCACCTCCCCCTCAGGATTTAAACCCCGCCTTCGCTCCCCTATTGGTAGGGGGCGCTCTTCTCTGCGGGATCCACTACTGAAACAGTCGTCAGACAGTGAGTTGCTCCCCTTAACTTCATCCTCGCCATCCTCTCCCCTGTGCTCATCGCCCACTGGGGGCGCTGGGAGGCAGCCTCGCTACCTGTTTCAAAGGAGGTCCAAGCTGTGGGGAGGGGTCGATGACAGAATGGATGAACGAAGGGGCTTCAGTCCAGATGAAGGGATTCGACCGGCTGCACTGGGAGGCCAGGGCTCTGGGTCAGCTGTAGATCTAACAAGCCGTTCTGTGTCAGCTCTGGAGTTAAGTGGAAGAGCAGGTTCAGGCTTGGACCTGGCCAATCGTTTGCAGCTTCTGAACAAGGACAGTCATTCTTTGGGAGAGGAACCTAGTCCTCTGGACCCTGGAAGAAGGTCACCTGTGGGAGGTGCCAGGTAGAACATTTAACTCAATTTTTTTCCTAATAAACAAGAAAAAATAATTAGACTAACCCCCACAGTTAAAATTCACACAAGTAGAAACTTACTATGTTACATTTGTATGCATCATAATTGTAAACCATATTCACAGTGTTACCATTGTTTTGTTCCAGATGAGTGGACAGTCAAAAAGTAGGTTTTAAATCTTAGTAATTTTCTTATAATATTGCCCTAGCTAACAATTACTATGAGTTAACATCTCCAGCGCACAATACTAACTACTAAAAATAACAACACCCCTGAATTACTTAACACCACAGGCACTTACTGATCTGTTTACCATCCTTTTCACACGAACTGTACCTGCCATACCTGAAATGTAAACAGTTGAGTTTTCATTTTTGTAATGTTTGACTTTAGTCCAAGCTAATGTTGTTTTGTTCCTGTTGTGAAATAATTAATTTGCATGCTATGCTCCCAACTCTAATATGATGGACAATAATATTGGATAATCTTTGATTTGTTACAGGTTGTTTTCCAGCCTTGGCGAACTTCACACCATTTCCCAGCGAGGATTTGGTACTAGTTACACAGTTCGGCCTGGCAGTCGTTATCCTGTCACCCGCCGAAGCCCCTCGCCCTCTCCTTCGCCTGCAGAAAGAGCCATTGGACTTGCCACGTCCCCCACTACCTGTCCAGAGAGGCCAGATCTCAGCTCAGGCCGGGGCCTCACAATCCTGAAGTCATCCAGCCTTAGTCTGCCTTCAGAACCAAAGGAAGTTCGTTTTGTTATGAGGAGTGCCAGTGCGAGGACCCGCTCCCGCTCTCCTTCACCCTCGCCACATGCCTCTCCCTGTCCCTCCCCTGTCCTTAGTGGCCCCCTGTTGGCCCTCCGCCCATGGAGGCAACGCCCCCTCAACTTGTGGAATAAATATGATGTGGGTGATTGGCTGGAGAGTGTTGGGCTTGCTGAACACCGTCAGCGCTTCCAAGACCATGAGATTGAAGGCTCCCATCTGCCCGCACTGACCAAAGACGACTATGTGGAGCTGGGAGTCACCAGACTGGGACACAGGATCAACATAGAGAGGGCACTTCGACAGCTACTGGATGGATCGACTTGACCCTTGACCTCTGATCAATTACCTTTAGAACTGTGACATAAATTGTTCCTGGTCAGATTATAGGTGATCTCATTTATTAGTTTGAATTTTAGGCTTACTTAAATAGATGTTGTATAGTATTATGAATATAACTTTTTAAAGCTGTCCCAAATAACAAATTGACATAAAAGTTCAATTACCTCCAAAGTGTGAAAGTTTTAAGTGAATATAATTGATTTACACAATCTGTTACTTAAAACCCCTTACGCTTAGGGCCTATTTTTCTGAAAGAACGCCTGGGGGAAAAATGACCCCCAGTTAAAACTGAAGCTGATCCTGAACCAATGTTTGTTTTACTCTGAAGTTAAATTTGCTAAAAAAAATTGTTTTGGGGACTTGTAATAAAGCAAAAAATGTCCATGCAGAATCTATGTGAAAGTCCTATTATTATTATTTTTTTAGGGTAATTTTTTATTTGTGAGTTTGGAGAACAAACTGACCTTGATTCTTCCCAGAATGATTGATTTGACTGGAAATAAGAGGGTTACAGCTTTATTTTTATGTACAGTATATCAAAGCGCAAGAGTTACCTTTTATTAGATGATGGACAAAATGGAATAAAGAAAGAAAAAGTCTATCACCCCATGCATGGAATGTCCTAAGCGTAAGGGGTTC
>NW_027315834.1:17487523-17500023 GCF_026437365.1 Eucyclogobius newberryi | reverse complement strand
TATATAGATCATTACAGAAATCACACCAATCACAGGCCTTCGCCGCCGGTGGGTGGATCCCGTTTGAATTTCATGAGCTTTCGACTCGTGACGTCAGAGCAAGTCGGGGTAAAGTCGGACACAAATCTGCACCGCGTTCAGATCAACATTGATCTACACCGATGTGATCTGCGCAGGTCCTGCTTCTGTTGTACTTGACAACCTTTCACCTGATCAGGTATGTCAATGCTCTTATTTAAATAAATTAAATCAGATCATTTTGAAATTAAAAAAAATGTAAATTTGGTTTATCCTATGTCAGACCTATTTATTTGGCTAAATAGGTCTGACATAGGATATGTATATAGTTTAATCATTGTTTAATGTTCTGTTACTTATGTGCCATACTTGTAGCAGTGCCAGGGTTATGTTTTATTATTTGAGAACGAACATTGGTCTTTGGTCAAGTTTTTTTTTACTGATTCGTGGCTTGCAGGGAGTGAATATAAACCTTTGATAATAGTGTCAATGTCAAAGTTGATTTATAAAGCACACTTAAAACTTTAAAAGCCTATTGTTAACAAGGGTCTAGTGTTTGCATGTAAATATGGTGTTTGATTTGTCCATCATTTAGTTAGTCACTCCGGTTTAGTTATTAGTTTATTATTAGAGCTATGCTTTACGTTCCTATTCACTAGTTGTAACCTGATCTCCAGCTATAGTCCAGCCAATCACGTCCTCTTACTCTCCACCAATCATAGTTCAGCACCTGACGGGACTTCTGTGTGTTTAGCAAAATTGTTGTGTTGTTTTCCCCCTTCGTATGGCACAAGGTGCCTCCGTCTGCTTCCCGTTCGTCGTGTGCTTTTCCTGTGTGTTTGGTCCTTGTGAATGTGAGTTTATTCCTCCTAATGCTTCGTCTTTGTCTGTTTTAACTGTGTTATTATTAGTCATTACCTGTTGTTAGTTTGTCTTGTTAATCCGGCTCCATCTCGGCAGTGTAATCTGCGCCGACGATGCGTTCAGGGCCCATAGGCCAGCATCACTCCGCAGCACGCTGGCGCTAATGGTGATGCGTTCAAGGACGCTCGGAATTTATAGTTTTTGGCGAGAAAATGGCTGGAGATCATTGCTCTGATGTGTTGTTGTGAATGTTGCTGCTTGTATACTGTTCCCATTTGAACTTGTTTTAACGTAGCAAACTATTCACACCTTTACTGTTTATACATACTATGTTTATCTGCCCATATTCATTGAATTATTGTGTTTTAATATCCATTATTCACTGTACTTCTGTATTGTAGAAACCTAACCCCAAACATCAAACCACACATCAAACCTCAAACATCAAGCAAAATAAAGAGTGATAAGCAAAGCTGACATCCTCCTTTGTTCTGGCCGGACAACCTCGGAAGATTGGGGAAATATATATACAGAAATTATACAGTCCTTCAGAGGTCGCAAGATTGGGTCTCCTTCCCAACGCCTCATTTACACCTATGGTGCTGTACAGAAAAGTGCAGTAGTGTCTACTGTGATTTCACAAACCGCTATTCCCATAAAATGTCATGGTCCTCACTCCTCAAACAAAAAAAATCTACTTGAACGAGTGACTGATTTAACCATTTACTACTTGCAGCCAAAATGCAGTCCATCCCAGACCTGATAGCAAAGAAAAGAGATGGTAAAGCATTGAGTACAGAGGAGATTCAAACATTCATTAATGCTGTTACAAACAAAACAGTACAAGAATGTCAGACAGGTATGTGACACACTGGCCCATGTTGAAAGGTCTGCTTTTATGTTCAGTTTTTTACTTTTAACCTTTCAGGGGCCATGCTTATGGCTATTTATCTGAAGGGCATGACTGTCGCAGAGACCCAGGTGCTCACTCGAGAAATGATGTCATCCGGGGAAGTAATGTCATGGCCTGATGCATGGGCGGGGCATGTGGTTGACAAACATTCAACTGGAGGAGTGGGAGATAAAGTCAGCCTGGTATTAGCACCTGCATTAGCTGCTTGTAACTGTAAGGTACATGACAATAGTACTGAGACATCCATAACATGATGATCGTGACCTTACCTACATGACACGAGTGTGTACCCTGCAGGTGCCCATGATCAGTGGGCGTGGTCTGGCGCATACAGGAGGCACTCTGGATAAACTTGAATCAATTCCTGGGTTTAACATTCAACAAACACAGTCCGAGGTAAAACAAATAAATAGAATATTGGTTGTGAGTAAATATGTTCTTGCATTTGTAAGTACGCTTATTGCAGATTCTGGAGGTTCTGACCTCAGTGGGCTGTTGCATTGTGGGCCAGACTGAGATGCTGGTTCCTGCAGACCGAGTTCTGTACGCTCTAAGAGATGCCACTAGCACAGTGGACAGCCTACCACTCATTACTGGTGCTCAATTAAAGATGATCAATGACCACTATGTACAGATGTGCTGGCTAAAAGTTCTTGTTTGTTTTTTACAGGTTCTATTATCTCGAAGAAGGGGGCAGAATCTTTATCAGCTCTGGTGCTTGATGTTAAATTTGGAAGAGCAGCTCTGTACAAAGACTTAGTCAATGCCAGAGAACTAGCACAATCTTTGGTTTGCATCTTATCCTCTACAGTTATTGCTATGAGAAAATATCCAATGCGTAATTCCAAATGCTCTTTCACCAGGTAACCGCTGGAAATAGTTTGGGTGTCCGTACAGCGGCGGTCCTCAGCAGTATGAATTCAATAATTGGCCGATGTGTGGGCAACAGTTTAGAGGTGATTGAATCTCTTGAGACACTGAAGGGGAACGGTCCTGATGACCTGATGGAGCTGGTGACCACGCTTGGTAAAATACAGCCCACATAGGCAGGTTTCCTACTTGTTGCTGTATGATTTATTTCTAAACTGTTTATTTGTTTGTCCAGGGGGCGTGTTGCTAATGATGACAGGTGTGGCGTCCAACTTATCAGAGGGGAAAACTAGGATCTCTGAAGCTGTGACTGGAGGAGAAGCCCTTTCAAAATTCCAGGCCATGATGGAGGCTCAAGGCGTGACCAAAGAGACGGCTCAGCTGCTTTGCTCTGAAAATGCTGACTATTATCAAGTTCTGAGAAAATCTAAGACATGCATTGAACTGAAGACACAGGAACGCGGTAATTACACTATAAACACAGTAGTGGATGAACCCAACAACCCGGGCTGTGCAAATGTTGTCAGAAAAGTGTTCAAACGCAATGAATTTGATCCTGGTAAATCTATTTATTATAACTAAATATCTTTTAACGTGTACATATTTGCAACAAAATTTCCCCTTGTGAGGACATTAAAGGATTATCTTATCTTATATTTGCTCAAAAACAAACCATTCCATTTGTCACGCCAGTTTTAATAATATAACAGTATAGCTGGTGAGGAATAGGTTTCACCACCCAGGCTGTATACTGTTACTAAGACGATTGTATGCTTGCCTGTTGCCTGACGTTTGACTTCAGTACTGTGGTCCCAGGTGTGGTTGAGGACATAGATGGCTTGTGTTTGGCCCACGTCCTCCATAAACTGGGAGCAGGAAGATCACGTACCGGAGAACGTATTAAACACAGTGTGGGGGCGGAGCTGCTGGTGGCACTGGGTGAAAATGTGTCAGAAGGTAAGGAAGATTGACACGAAGCAAGTACGGTTTTGTTTTGTTCATTTCTACCACTTCTATATTCAACTTGTTTCTATTGCAGGTTCTCCCTGGTTGAGGCTTCACTATGAGACACCGGCCCCGACTCCAGAGCAAATGGCCCAGCTGCAGAACAGTTTGGTTCTAGCATCAGAGGAAAACACAAACTACCAGAAACGAGATCTAGTCCAGGACATTCTGCTGCCAGCTACAAATCATATTCTGTAATCAAAGAATGCTGGTGTCACATTTACAGTAAAGGGCCATCTGAAATATGAATTTGTTTTTTTAGTATCATCTGTTCTCTGATGTGTTTAAGATATGATTGTAACAAAAGACTTACAATTCAACAAACTCTTTAAAGAAGTCACTCTTTTATTTATAAAAGACCCAACAAAAAATGTCTAACAAGAAGAAATTTGTCTAAACCATCAGTCCTCAAGAGTTAGCGGTTTGGTTTTCGGTCAGTGCACAACAGAGTTCAATGGTTCAGCTCTAATGTTTCCTAAATCCAGTGTGGAGTCCGTCTCTTCGTCAATCTCCCCAATCACTGCCCTGCAATGCCAACAATAAACCTAGTATTACACCACGCATTCAGATTTTAATGAGAAGTGCATAGATATTTGAAAGTGACTTACACATTATCGCCTCGAACAATGTACAGTCCCAGGACCACCTGCTCCACACCCTGACTCGAACTGAACACTCGCTCATGGCTCTCATCCAGGATCAAGTTGATGGTCTGATCAAAGCCTTTCAGGGTGCCCTACAGACATAACATACAGTTTTGTGTTATTTATTTGCACATAAAAGAAAAACATTGCAAAAAGAGTGTGAGAGGTCTTTAAGACCACCTTCCTAAAACACACTGCTAACAAACAGGCAAGTGCCTTTCTCACTTTAGTACATTACATAACATTTCATATTATATTATATATTTGTATGAACTAACATCACTTGTAATTGTCCTTTAAAAGAATCTAGTGTGGAAATGGATTCAAGAGTGAGGATAAATGATTCCAGAGGGGCAGCCCCCTGTACATGAGTGTTGTTTGATTAGTTGTAGTTCTGCACAAGGGAAGACAAAAGTCTGCAGTGTCTCATTGAATAAGCACGAACATCTGAATAATACAAACAAAAGTTGAGATAAACTTTAGGCAAAGCACTGGACATGAGCACATACTTATACAGAGATAATATAGCTGTTAGCATTAAATATTGTCAAAATGTTGTATTTTCTGACCAAAGGAGCAGATGAAGACAGTCTGAATAAGTCATCATTTGAAAAAAATATATTTTGTATTAATAACAATTTGTTGATATATACGTCTCACAAGAAGCATTTATACAAGAGCAAACTTTACCCAAATTACTTCATTTTTTGGTATGATATTTCCTGGTCAGTTTTTGGTCGATGTTTACGCCTAAAAATGTAGTTTGAGCAACTTGGTTAGTTGAGATGTGGAATGGTCCAAAACAATTGCTTGATTGTCCACAATTTGGCACAAATAATGTACTGGGTTCCACACAGCAGCACAGTGCAGTACAGAGAAGTGGGCAGAGATAGGGGGTAAGGGAAAACAGGACTGTACTAAGCACTCAAACCTCAAATGCAGGACAAAACATGATGAGGGATCCCTTTTGTAACACCGTTTAAAAGCTCATAAAAGTTGTATTTACATGTCTACATTAAGATGCTGTAAGTGTGCATTGAACACTGAGACACATGTTTAAAGAGAACTAATCATATGATAATGTTAATAAGATCAAGTGTCAGAATATCTATTCTACACAGAAAACGGATTAATGAATAATAAACTGGATTTACCACAATCATGCGTCCATCTGAAGTGACAATAGCCACAGTGCCTGATAAACAAGTTAAGAAAATATTTTACCAGAACAAAACATTAATGATGAAACGGTAAAACACAAAAATCGGAATCTACATCGTACGAATTAATCTCTGTCCAGCGGCGTAAACATGTGAATCTGAGCAAGGCTAACATCGAGGCTAAAAGCAATGAGCTAACTAGCATCTATTTATTACACAGCGCAGGAAACTGGTTCAAGGATACGGTTTATGTAGCTCTCCAGAGCAGTGGACATCTTTCCGACTGATCTTGGTGGTTGCTTATGTGGCAAATGACAAGTAAAACACAAACTGCGGTCAATTAGGACAGGTGCAGCAACGAAGTAAGGCAGCTAAATGCTAAATGCTACAAACACACTGGCTCAGACCAGACTAATCACACACCGAACAAAAACTAACCGAACAGAAGAGTCAGAGTGCGGCCACAGAGGCGCTACTGTTGTCTCCATCCTGTGGACAGTCAAGTTACTACATCAACTATTTCTTTTTCTTTTTTGTCTCATTTTATTCGTGGCTCTTTCTAGTAAATAGGCCCATAATAATAAAAAAAAACAATCTTCGTATTAATAATCATATTGTTGGGATAGTAGTTGATATTAGTAAAGTCTAGTTGAGTGTTTCTCAAATGGTGGTGGGTGTACCAGCGGTGGACCTTTTCTGGTGGATGGAAAAGATGAAGACGTTCTGTAGATTTAGATCAGGGCTGCCCCCAGACCAATTTTGGTTGGCCTTCAAGGTTCCTGCTGAATTGGCACAAATTACCTAATGTATACTTTTTTCAAATTGTGAAGAAAACAAACTTTTTGATGTGATACAGACTTATTAATGTCAATAATGTACAAACACATCAAACGGACATCCATCCAATGCAATATTTTGATGGATTCACTTCATTTTCAAGTCTGTTGCCCTTCGGCTCCCCATATGTATCATAATATGGCTATTGATGAAAAAGGTTTGGACACCCCCAATTTACATAATTTCAAATGTGGTTAGTTAGGCTATATTTATGATAAATCATAAATTCAGTGTGTTGTACTCTGCGAGAACTGTGAGAACCACAGAATGAAGTGGATATTATGAATGAAAGATGACACACACTTCTCACATTTCTTCATCTTTATTCTTGCTCAGTAGTCATCCATATAAAGGGGAGTGAAAGAGAGCAGTGGAGCCCAACAGGACACAACACCAGGAACATCATGCTACCAAAGTATTAAATTTGTACAAAAATACTTTACAACATCCCTGTTCCTTTAAATAAAAATACAGTTTGGTTGGTTGGTGAAGCTACATGGACCCACAATCTGACCCACTATTATAAATGGCAGTGCAATGCATGTGTGTGTCTGTGTGTGCGCGTGGGTGGTCATTCCGGTGAGGCGATGAGTGCAAATATCTGCTATGTTGCACACACACACATACAACTAATTATGACACACGACAACCAGTGCATTCCACAGACAGTAGTGTGTATGGCTTTGATCACTCATAACTCTGTAGAAAATACAGATGGAGTTTTCACGACATCTTGAGACAAAAGACAACAGAGCAACCCACTACTTAGAACGAGCCCATTGAGCTTCCTATACTTTGCTTATACCATGCTAAAAACTTGAGATATAACTTATACATTTATACCAATTATCCAGAGAAACAAATTTGTTAACTTGTCTTTGTGCTGAATTCTATTTAGGTTTAGCCCTGTGTAACTCCTGGATTGGTCGAAATATAAAGGTGTAAAAGAAGCCTGTATGCTCATTTGCAAATATCATGACTATTCTTTCATGCTAAACATGA
Organism: Eucyclogobius newberryi; assembly: GCF_026437365.1. Classification (NCBI taxonomy): domain Eukaryota; kingdom Metazoa; phylum Chordata; class Actinopteri; order Gobiiformes; family Gobiidae; genus Eucyclogobius; species Eucyclogobius newberryi. The sequence continues at coordinate 17,492,710 of NW_027315834.1, read as the reverse complement.
CAAAATAGTGCTTTTATGTGCCAGGGAGATATTGAAGGAAAACCTTCATTTTTGAATAAATAAAACAAATGCTAACATGAGTCAAAACAGCATAACATATTCTAAACACACAAGTGACATTCGCCTCGGTCTTTACATAGCTTGGATAAAGCCTAATGTATAATAGTTTTGTTAAATGTTAGATTTTAATTTACACCTTGATACTGCAGTTTTGCATAGTCAAGTCTCCAAGTAGCATGATATCATTTCACTGTGCAGTCTTCAGATGTTAATCTTTGACTATGGCTCTTTGTAGCCCTGTTTGCAGTTGCATGATGATTTTTAGAGGTGTGCGTCTTGACTGAGGTTACAGACAGTTGACACAGTTTCTCATGGACTGTACATGTCATGTAAAGTGATGTCATAATCAGTATTAGCCCTCAAGTAGAGCACTTATAGACATGGAGGTCTTTTTAAGGACAAAGCAGAGAAGGCCAGTTTAAATAGTGAGATCAGACTGTGGTGAAAGCACAGATATGATGACACCACTCACAAATAAACGCACACGCACGCACACACACAATCACAGGCGGCCTGTTTTAACAGGATTTGTCTTTTTTGTTATGGAACATTGTGGCTTTAATGTGAATCAATGCATTGTGATTTTCAGGCTTTGATGTTATGATGTGAACAGCAACAAGACTAAACCATTGTTTTGTCTATTTTACATATTTTTGGGTTCAGTCTCAATGGAAAACAAACAAAACTGACACAGTCATTAAAAACACACAAATTGATTAGCATATTAAATTACGGTTACTGAGGGTCAAGGTCTGAGGTCGTGGTGGGGACATGCTTTCTCCTTCCTGGAACAGTTAAGTGAATATTGGCCATCACAAACAGACAGACAGGTAGGAAGCTTTTTCTGATTGGTTCCAGCCAATCACCAAATCTCTCAAAAACACCTCCCATCCATCATTCTGGCTGCCTTTTGGTCTAGAGTGAAAGGGGAAGGGTAGGGCAACGCCAAGGTAACATATTAATGTGGGAGGAGTTTCAACTGGCCTTGTGTTTTTCACACACACAGTTTCACTTGCGCACGCACGCACACGCACACGCACACGCACACGCACACACACACCAGCAAACATACACACAGTGTGGCCAGTCCAACAGGTGTAAACAGTAGAAAGAAATCTTATTGATCTGCTCAGCTTCATCATCATAATCAGCATGATAATTATTACTGTCTAGTCAGCAGATTTTTCATGGCACACAACTTAAACTATTTCAAAACTCACTTCTTTTTAAATAATAATTAATGCTCCGATTAAAGTAATCCAATCAGTGTTCTATGTAGGATATTAGAGCGCTGTAATAAAGTATACATTTTTTGATGTTCTATCAAGATGCTTAGACTGCTAATTCTATATTTAAACTCAGCTGCAACGAGCTGGCCCCTGAATGAAAACAGGAGGCTATTGTGTAATGCAGAAAATAAATAATTTTGGCACAGTTTCAACTATTAAAATTATTGACAGGTGTTTTATTTCTATCTTGGTTTTGCCTATTCGTCATTCGCAATGGAAACATCAGCTAGACCTGATTAACAATGGTTTGGGTAAAAGGCTGTCCATAGTCAACATGGCATTAGAGAGTCTAATCGGAGCATTTATTATTTCCATGGCAATGTATATTAATCAACACAATTGAGCAGTCCCACCAAAGTTTGTGCTGCTGTGGCACAGTAAGGTCTGAAACAAGATTCTGAGTTGTGTTTTTTTCCAGCCATACCTCTGTTTCCACTCAGACCAAAAATACTTGTTTTCACAGAGGCTCTGGCTTCAGTAGTTCTATAAACCTTTCCATGTAGGCGAGTCCGACTTGGCCCAGTTGTGGCTTCAGTAGTAATAACTCGGGTTCAATTGACAACTTTAAACAATTGGACGGTGAGAAGGCAAATAGTTGCAACAGTCCCTCTGTGTGCTTTCAGGCTGCCTTTGCAGTTCGACGTTTAGTGGTAATAGTTCCAAAGAGTGTGTAGCACCATGAACGGTCCACTCTGAACCAGTACAGATGGATAAAACATCTTTGTATTTCATATGCTATCTTCCTCTTGATCACTTCTCCAGTGAATCTAGTAAAAATGGTTCTATCCAGTAATATATATATATGTGTGTGTATGTGTGTGTATTTTTAATGCTATAAGGAATTATTATTAACTTGTCCAACAAGACCGGCCCCCACACTGTCCCCTGGTTGGTTCCATTTGATTGGACCATCTTCTCCGCTGATGGACAGCTCAGTGGGCTCTATGTTGGTGCTCGCTGGCGGAGATAAAGATGTGTTGTCAGTGTGATTCGTCATGACCGAGGAAATGGGATTTCGACTGATGACGAGTTCAAGGCGGTTTGGAGACTCTGCGATCAAAGGGACTACAAGGCAGCAGTCAAAGTCTCTGGTCCGAACATGGTTAATCTAAAATTATATAAAAAAAAAAAAAGCAAATGGATAGAAAATATTGATAATTTATACAGTGATTATGATGTGCAGAAGTATTTTACCTGAAGTATTCGGTCAAAGGCCTTGAGCCCGACTTGCTCTGCTGGACCTCCTGGTCGAATGTTGTTGATATAAACCCCTCGATCCAACAAACCATCTGAAACACTGAATCCAAAGTCATCCAGATCTGACACCTTTTCCAGAGTCATCTGCACAAACAGGGACATTACACATACTTCTTTATAGCATATGCCTTTTTACACTACAGAAACAATCTAATGTCTGTAAAACAGCGGCCATATTGTACCTTATGCAGTTCCACTGGGTTCTGGTTGAGGATTTCATTCACTTCCTGACGCATCTTCTTCATGGCAAAAGCTCTACGCTGAGGGTCGGATGGTAACGTGTTTGATCGCGCACTCACCTATACAATAGTAAAAGAGAGTTTTTGATTCACAACTGTGTATATGAATGATGCACACATTGATGAGGAGGAGTGGTTACTTGTGGACGGGAGTTGTTGCGCTCCTGAAAACTGGCCTGTCGTCCCAGTGTGCTGCGCGGAGGGGTCGGGTCATGGTTCAGACTGAGGCTTGAGCCTGACATGATTGTGGCCTACAACAGCAATTCAACACAAGGTCAAACCAACATCAAGAAACATTTAAAAACTGCATGGCTTCTGTTCCCAGGTAACATGAAGGTTGACCAGCAACTGTAAATACATTTATATGAGACTAACTTCAGCTAGTTTTAGTCATCTGTAACTTGATTTTAACAAACTTATTTTCTAATGTGATTGTACATATATTGTATTATTGCATTAATGTGATTAATTATTCAAACTATTGTATTGTAAGACCTTAATTTGACGTCTCTTTACAGAATATTTATTTAAATGTGCAAAGTTAAGTGCAAATCAGACATATGCATCAAATATTTCTCCAGCCCTTAATCTCACTATATATATAAAATTGTAAAAAAAATAAAAAACAATGTTGTGCTGTGTTATGTGGATCATCTCGCTGCAGCACAAACACTATTTTAGAGGTGATAATCTAAACGTATCACTTTTTTGCTCAAGCTTCACCCAAGTCACTCAGAAAATGCTCAAAAGATTCATTGGATGCATGCATGACCCACAGATCAGCTTCATGACTGGCAAAACAAACTACCAATCAGGCCTTGCACAAGCTTTCCCAGCATGCCTTGCTCAAACTGCCATGCCCGGTGCACCATGACGCTGCAACGTGACTGTTGAGAAGCTGGGTGATGTCACTCAAATGTCACAATGAGGTCACCATGGGCTTTGCTTGCTGCCAGGGTGCGGTTAGAGTCACATTCAAAAACAACTAAGATGTCCTGTGTTCTACAAAGCAGAAACTCCATATACTATGAAGAGAGGAGAGGAGGAGCGATTAGTAAGTGGGGAGAAAAGAGGATACCAGACTGAGGAGGTCCGTCTCCTTTCCAGACTCCTAGAAGAGAAGGAGCCATTTCTTTTTTTCCAACCTGATTTAAGATGGTTTATTGTGCATCTTATTTTTCATAGAAACAAAGTAAACAATTGCATAACAATTAAATGTTGGAATATTTTTTAAAGCCTATGTTATTAACAATAATTACTTTTAAGCAGGTACAACACAAAACATGGGTAATTGAACATATCCAACCCAGTGACTACCGGTATATGAATTATCAAATTAAAACAGTGGCATGTTACTTCACTCACCTCCAGCTCTCGCAGTATTCCACTCTGGCCACAGGTCTCGAGGTCCTCCAGTGCCTGGGACCAGAAGTTTTCCTCCTGGTCTGGCTCTGTCCCGTCATGTGCAACACTGAACCTACAAAAAGATATGCATTAACTCTTGGTGTGAACAGCAAAATAGCAGCATTTCACACAGTAACGGCCAGTGGGAGATGGACCTGTCATGCTGGTGTTGTGGGGACAAGCACTCAGATGTGTTTAGGGTTCAAAGGTCAACCTTGTGAGGGGAACTGCTGGTACAGGAGTGAGTGAGGGTTTAGAGTCAAAATGAGGGGGATACCTGCTGTCAGTGATTAGACCACTGGGATGGTTACATGCTCTGCAGACAGAGACATACTATTAATGTTAAATAACTTTCTTTGTTGAAGAAACTAGTATTATGTGTTCTCTATGGTGGAGAGCAGTGTTCCCAACACCCTGGGGGGGGACCCCTCGGGGTACGCGAGCACTTACCAGGTGGTACGGTACTTGGAATGGTTTCAGTTTTAAAAGGTGAAGTTGAGTGTATGATTTCCCCCCCCATTATATTAAATTTTACATAAATTTGAAAATAAATATCATAAAACAAGAACATGAAATTGAAATAATTGATCATTTAATGCTAGTTAACAGATGTATTTGCCTTGTAATTCAGTTAGGAGTGAGACAAAGCTTAAGGGCTACTCCAGACAAAAAACAAGAAGCAGGAAATGGAGATACAGAACTAGGGACAAGACAGAGTAGTGTAAATGTCTGCTAAGGCACTGATACTAAAGGACAGTTGAAGGTTGAGGTAAAAGAAAAGAAAGAAAAAAAAGGAAGCTCTTTCCCCTCAGCAAAAAAAGCCTATTTCACAGTGCTTCTTCAAAGTAATCTTCATACCTCAAAAAAGATTCTTATGTCTGTAGTGATCTAGCTGCACACCAAAATCTACAGTATTTTTATATCCACAACATCAAATA
>NW_027315834.1:17457523-17482523 GCF_026437365.1 Eucyclogobius newberryi | reverse complement strand
AGACTGGAGCCAGTGGCTTTGGCAACTTCAACCAAAAGGGGACCTGACGCTGTGGCTATAGAATCTGTGGGGGATCACAAATCACAAAATATTGTTTTTCTCTTTTTGCATCAGACCCATTAGCCTTAACAGTCAACACCGGGAGTCTGGATACATTATTAACTGTGAAAATAGTCATAATAGAGCGAGTACAAAGTTAATTACTGACCCATCACAGACACATCATACTCAATCAGGAGAGTGGCCTCCTGCCCACACTGCTTTAAGATGCTCATGGCCTCCGACAGAGTGCTGCCATGGAGACGAATGCCATCGATGCTGAGCAATCGATCACCTGGCTTAATGGTTCCTTCTCTACAGAGAGAGGGCGAGAGAGAGAAAGAGACACATTATTTTCAGCTTCTAGAGAATGACAGAGCAACACCAGAATGGGACTACTCGCACACCTGTCGGCGGGACCGCTCGGTCTGATTGTGGTGATGACAATAGGCCGGGACTTGTTTCTGTCTTCATGAGTCCCTCCTGAGGAGACAAAGTTGTGTCACGAGCGTCTTTAAATAGCACAGAATAAAAATGCAGGGCCAACCTTCTCACCTCTTATTACAAAGCCAAAGCTGTTTCCTTCCTTGTGAAGTGTGACCTCCACAGTTTTAAATATAACACCTGAGCCCTGTACAGCTGCAACACACAGCATCACATCCAGTTACACACCACGTGTGACACCGGCTTCATCATCATAGTCACACAAAGAGAATCAGAGGTTTGCACAGCCTGTGGGAAGTTGGCCCCTGTACTGTCTGATTCACCGCAAAGTGGTGGCAAACGTGTGGGTTTGTGCACACAATATCAGTGTTTGTGCAAACTATGTGCCGTATTTTGCCCCCACTCTTAACTCGCGTTAAGTTGGGCATTGAGGAGCTCATTTCCTGACATTTTGTGTCGGCGCAATTGATGACAGCGTGTAAAACCTCATATCCAGTGATTAATATTATGTTTTTCAATTTGAAAAACATAATATGAATCACTTTGCCTGGATATGAGGAATAACTACATCACACTAAATGTAACAACCTTTATTTCATCTGGGTGTTTTTGTCAAAACTTGAAGAGACCATGAGAAAGAAAGAGAATTAAAAATGTCACGTCTTGTTTGGCCACAGTCTCAATAATTGTGAAAAATCGTAAATCTAAATAATCGGGACACTAAAATTACATATCGTGACATTGCTAGTTCAAACACCATATATGGACTGGCACCATCCCACTCCAGCCTTCAGCGGCCAAGCACAGTCTCTTCACGCCAGCATTAAGGTCCTGAAAGTAGCAAAAGAGCAACTTGGAACCGCCCCCCTGGAAAAGGCCCGGGGGCGAAATATGGTCCAAAAACTGTGTTTGAGCACGCTTTTTTTGGAGATATTGATCACTGATTAGTTAAAATAATCACTAGATGGGAAACAACTTCACCCAGCTTTTGCAGGTCTTAAGGTATTATTATTATTATTATTATTTGTATATTATATATACATTATTTATCTGCTCGGGACAGTGCATGTGAATGAACATACATGATACACATGCTGTGAAAACACCAGACTGTAACTATGGGCTAAATTTCACCCATTGTCCCCCATTCATTCTCACGACCCACTCTCTTTCATACACCAGTATACTTGGACACTGGAGGGAGAGAAATGTCATGTCCTAGGACACAAAGACAGTCTGCACTACCGCCCCCCCACCTAGCATTCCATCGATCTCCCATCCAAGTAATAACCCCAACCATCCATGCTTAGCTTCCGAGATCTGACGAGATCTGACTTGACAAACTGGTATGGCCAGGTAAGATATACTTACAGACCGGTGGCAATTCGTACTCAATCTCCAGCACCACTCGCTCCCCGACATTTTTGAGTAGGCTGATGATCTCATCGTGTCTGAACTTAGACAGGTTAATGCCGTTAACAGAGCGAATATAGTCACCCACATTGAGTTGGTCGCTCCTGCACAAAAAGTAATTGTTCAATAACTTAGCAGGCTTAATGCATAGGACAAGCTTTCTGTAGTAAAGTCAATCAAAAAAAATCAAATATGCTGGTGTGTTACCTGGCTGCAATGCCCCCCTGTCGCAGGTTTGACACTCGTGGTTTCCCATCCTTGTCAATGCCTCCTGAAACTGTCAAACCGAGCGTTGTCCCTTCTTTTTTCATCAACTCCACGACCGAGCAGCCGCGAAACTCATCTGAGCCACAAGGACAATTACAAGCAACAGATTAGAACAGGGGATATATTAAAACGTACGATTAATACCACTATACTTCTTTCAGGACAGCGAAATAAATTCATAAAAAATACAGATACAGGTATACATTTTTCATCAACTATCTAAAATATTTAACATACTAGAATAAGAACAGAGATGCTTCTGAACAAGCCAACTACAAAACTGATGTGTGCCATTAGATAAAGTTAGATAATAAATTACTTGACATTGCGTGAAAGATGTTTCATTGTTGCGTAGCTTTTTTATTTTTATAGCTTTAAAATGAGGCATGGCAGGACCACTTCCTCAGCCGTTTTATGACTTATGAAAACAAACTAAAACATCTAAACCAAAATATAGCAACAATAGTGTATTTTTGTCAATCTGCTGGGATGTAAATTGTGTATACATATAAAATGACCATATAGAGAAGTTAGGGGAATAATTGCTAAGGTATTTCGAGGATACATTTTTCCTGGAACATTCAAAGGTTTCTCTCAGGGAGTGGCAGCTGCCCCAAGACAACAAGAGGCTTAGCTATTTTTACAGAATCACTTTTATTCATATATTTATTGTTTTGCATTTGTTGAACAGTTAAGTGGCCACAACAGTCAATGTTCAGGCGTTCACTTGGAGAACCAAAGCTACATCCAAGCACAGGTCCCTAGGATAACATGCCGTACTCCTTTAGATATGTTTAAAATAGGACACTGGGAATAGAGAAGCTGTAACAACATGCACCTCCTTTAGGTATTTTGTCTGTTTGTGTAAGATTAATTAAAGAAGATGCTTTCATTGGAGGTGATTAAATAAGGTTTTGGAATCAAAGAGAGATAAGTGAGAATACATACATAAACAGAAAATTCAAGTATTACCTGGTATACTCTGCCTCCTGATAGCCAGCGCTCCATCCGGAGGTCTAGACCCCCCTGAGTGTTTGGTGTACGGCCCTTCATCTACAACAAACACAACAGAAAAACGTTCAGACTCTACTGACCCTAGTACACGATTTTTAACAAAATGTAAATAGCCGTTGGTGGGTACACAAATGCACCTGTATTTGATCATGTAAGCTGAGCCTTTACCTTGCGATTATATATAAATATAAATAACACCATATGATTTGGTCCCAGTTGGTGCTGATCTGCTCCATATCTACAGGCTTGTGTTTTCAGTCCAGCAGCAGTGCACAGAGACAATGGAAATACACACATGTGCAAAACGCATCCACTCCCGTTAACCGAAGATGAAAGCTAAGCCTCCTCCTCCTTCTCCTCCAGATGTAGGACAACAGCATCTCTATCAGTCTGTCTCATCCACACTCTATAAGTCACATACTCTCTGTATGGAGTAATGCACAGGCTGTTTGTCAAAGACACTTCAGCTGAAGTGTACACAAATGGATTTGCCTCTTTTAAGTGAGTCAAAGTTACACCTAGTGACACAATCATCTCTGTTAAGTACCAGTAAGTTTCTCTTAAAAGTATACAGACATATTCATAAAGAACAAATGCATAATTCTGTTCTCAAGGTTTCATTCATAGTATAAAACATAATATACAGGAAAATGACAGAAATATCAAAATAGTGTGTGTAATATTATAGAACATGTCCTTTTGAGGATTTAATTTTTCTTACCCTAAATTGAATCATGAATAATATGTAACGTCTAGATTAGATTATTATGCATAGTATTGGCCATTTTTGTAATTAGCTCTATTTCTATGTGCCCAAGACTAAGCACGAGGGCATATGTATTTACCAAGTTAGTTGGATGGTTGCATATACAGAATTTGGCTCAAAATGTAAAATTTTAAGTGTATATTATTCCCGAGACATGTATCCGACAGGCAGCAACAACAGTGTAAGCGGCAAAATGTGTCAATTTTCAGAAGTATGAATGCTCAGAAAGTCAGAGTGAAACATCAGAGGTTTAATTCCCGCTGCTCAACGTGAGCGTCACTGGCAGAGTGGCCTCTTTTCTCCTCTTCTATACTCTCCCTCGTTAGTTCACACAATGAATATTACATTCATGAAAATCAGATGCAAAGCCTTGCACCTCGCTGCCTCTGTTCTTCTGTGTCCCTCTCAGCCTGAACGTCTCCTAAAGCAACCAGCAGCCATCGACCCAATCCCTCCAAGGAGAGTTCGTTTAACACCACCACCAGCTCCACACGTGCACGTCCAGTCACCCAAACACACACACACACACACACACAAACCCCTATGGCATTAGTAATAAACACAGCACGTTTTAATGTTGCCAATTTAGCTCGCACACACTCGCCATATGAGAGTTTCTACCTTTGTTCACCCTGCGCAGAATCTGGCAACGACATTTAAACGACACGGCGATCATGATGAAGCCGAGCCGAGCGTCGCCTCCCCCCGCAGCTCCATGCAGATGCCGCCGTCACAAACTACACCTCCGTCCTCTCTCCTCGACAGACCGGCAGCCCCTCGAATTCAAACCATCATGAAGACGCTAAATATGAACCATAGCGATCCAAGGTTACTATCTTCGTGTGTGTGCGTGTGAGTGAATGAGTGCGCTGCAGATGTGATGCTCCACCATGAAGCCGAGGCAGAGGGGGAAAAGCAGGCGCGGAGAGGGGTGGGAGTCTGCGCAGAAGGAAGCGAGGAGATGAGGGGGGGAGAAGACCGCTGTATCCCACTGATGCTATAATGAGCTGGTGCAGCTAGAGGATTGGATATACACAAGAGGAAATGGTCGCGCAAATGGACTAATGCACAGTTAAGAGGGGGAAAGATAGAGGGATTAAAAGAACGGAGCGGGGCGTAGTGAAACAATGGTCTGGAAATCAAGAGGAGAGTCGAAGGATGAGAATACACAACATATCAACAAACGGCAAAAACGGCATGCCTGTTTTATATGGGCCTGTTAAGTTTAAGGGCGTATTTTCAGCAACAGTACAATGTAATTGGTCTCTAATTTAACTTAAAGGCTGACGAACATATCTGATAGGGTCTGTCAGCTGCTCGTCTCCATAGATGTTAGTCGACCAACATTTTTGTGAGTCAAATCATTGTTATATGTGATTTTAAAGCAGAATACATGAAGTTAGTTTAATGTAGTTTTGGGAAAGAGTTTAATTTGCCATAAGAAGACCAGGGGTGTCGCAAGAAATTCTGGGCCCCTTGGAAGCTTTTTATACTGGGTTAGCTCACATTTTTGTTAGGCTATTGACTGTAAATAATGTTTGAAAAATGAATGAACGATTTTGATATTTTTAGCAGCTCATCACCATCCAGTATATGTTGAATTAGTTAAATGTTGGATCAGGCTTGTCTTGGGGTTCCTGCCCTAAAATCATTTTCTCTGCTACGCCGCGCAACAGCTGTAGATCTACTGCATGAGCCTTCGACTTTCAAAAGGAGAATCTCTGTTTTATGTTGCTTTGATGGTGATAATATGGGGTTTAGTCTGGTTGAGAGGTGATGACTTCATCTTCGTGTCGAGTGGTTCTCAGGTGCTGACAGCGATTGTGAACACAGAATCTTGATGTGTCTGTGTGTGTTTGAGCAGCTGTTTCACACATGCACGCTGCGTTCCAGGTGAGGGAGGGAGAAAGGGCACAGAACCATAATGAGAAAGGGGGGATTGAAACATAAAGTGTTTTCATTTGTCAAACACACAAACTAGAGCAATTTAACGTACAATGAGTCAGCCCTGGGCCCCTGGACGCTTTTAAACCTCTCTCACCCGTCCAGCGCCCCCGAAGAAGACAGCATAGTTGTAATTTGTAAGTTAAGTTTGGTTCAGAGTATATGGGTAGATCATAGAGATATCAGATAGTCTGTGCCATGCCCCCTTTAGTCGACTAGCCAATGGGCATGTGTTTAGCTGACCAAGAATTTTGACTATTTCAACTATTCATTGGTTTCAGCTTCCTGTTAACATTTTGAGGACTTTTTCCCCATTCAAAATATATAAAATCTGTTTTAAATTGTAAATCCTAATTTCTACCTGAATTATCATCCTGAAAACCATGGCTCGCCCTGTAGCCAATAACATAAATGATCTTGCAATTATTCAGTTGCAGGTGTTTTTAGTTTGCTTCCTATTTAATATATGCCATACTGTGAAACATTCCAGACAAACCAATAGAATCTACACGGAGACGGACGGACACTTCAAATTACATAGTATACAAATACATATATATATTTTTAACATTTTGTATGGATGGAGTAAGGAAATCAATACTTGAGGGTTTCATATAGACCAAGTACTACATTACCTACATTATATTAAGGTACACACAAAACGAAAATACTTGCGTCTGACTTTAAAATATTCTTAGTTGTTTTGTTCACAGAATACAAAGTGATTGTCAGCTGTGTCACGGATAAAATGTCACGGTAATATCTGCAAATATTAATTTTGGCTGGATAGTAGTGTCCCGGTGGGCCTGTCTTTGAGGCTCCGAATCGAAACGTGCAAGTAACCGTTGAGCAACAACAAGGCCTTAGAGAGCCAGGGTCTTCTCCATTTGACTGAGCTTATTACATTCCTCAACAGCTAATATGTAAATCCTTGTTGTGCATTCAGTCAGTATTGAGTAAAACTGGGAAAAGACGATTATGGGCAGTGCTAGTTGCAGTAGTTGTTGTTTGACAGTGCACAGCCAATAGTCAAACGCCAGGAGAGATGTTTGTGTGCTGTGATTGGCCACAGTGGAGTAGGGATGTGGCCTGGCGCAGGTGGTGAGCCGGTCGAACATGTAGGTCAGTATTCCAGCAGCAGATTAATGTGGATTAGTGAGAGTGAGAGTAAAAGGTATTAGTGTAAATGTTACCATAACAGCTGTGTGTATTGTCTGAACACTGCACACGCCCCAACACACACAACACAAAAGTAAAAATACAACCAAAGCGGGACTGCTGATCTCTTCTCTTCTGATCTCTCTTGCCCCCTACTGGACAAAGCTGGACAACACAGTAGGATTAGTGAAAATTGTGACCTACAAAAAGTCAAAATAAACCATTTCTCAAAGATGAATTGATCTCCCCAGTGGCACAAAACCAATATTTGACTGACATGTTTTTCTCATCACAATCTTGTCCAACCAAGACCTAAATCAGAAATAAGGTGTAAAATGGGATAATTATAGACTTCATAAGACCCAGGGTAAAGGCGCAATTTCTAACGTTCCTGCTGCTTGTCTCCATGGAGATATTACCGCTTTTCCTTAAATACTTCACAGAGCCGCATTAAGATAGAATTGACGAGAAGAAGATTAATCGATAAATATTTTATTGATCCCCCTTAGGAGAAATTCCGGTGTCCGTTAGCAAACACAATCATGCCAAATCATGCCAGGAATTTGTTTTCAGAGAGAGAACATTACACATTTCAGGGGGCGCTGTTTGAAGAACGCGACTCCTAACACAGGACAACTGGATCGCTCATCCCAACTGCAATAACTGTCCTAAATAGTACCAAGTAGAACTGTTTTCATTTAATTTATAAGGAGGGGAGAGGAGGGGGTGATATTTGCGTGAATAAGTCGTGTTGACAAATCGTGGAACAGAGAAATAAAGTTCTCTTCTATGCATAAAAAAATCTATTGATAAAAGTTACTAGCAGTAGTACCTAAATGTATCTATTTCTGTGTACACAATTTCTTTTATGTTGAGGTTTAATAATCAGGCAAAAGTTAAAAAATTTCACCTTTTGCATTACCGTAATTTGAAAGTTTACAACATCAGCGGTTTTTCCCCTTATAAACAATATACTCAAAATAATCTACCTACATCCAAGCAAAGTTACAGGTCATATCTGTGGAGAGGCGACCTAGTTTACATTAAGAATCTATGTTTTTTTCAGCTAAAATAAATCAGTGATAGATAGATAAGTATAATATTTAAGTGTGGAACTTTCCAGGCACAGCAAATAACATCCACAAGGCAAAAGTTACATAGTGCACCTTTAAACCTGACCTGGCTGCACCAAGAACAAGAAAGATTTCAATTGTTCAGCTTAAACTGTTAAGAAACATTTTAAATACTTCATGTTTGCTACAGCAGATTTTTTTACGCCACACACTTTTTGACACAACAATGTCCTTTTCAACACAAAATAATAGTACTTTCTTTAATAACAAATGAATATGTGGTCTAACACTTAAACAGTAAACTAATCAGAAAAGGTCAGATTTGGTCCTACTGATGATTTTTTCTGAATCAAACTTGATGCAAGTATTAGAAGTGATTAGACCCAAGGTATATTTTTTTCACCCTCCTTTTTGTTTTCCCTTTTGTTTTTTTTACTTCACGAGACTTTATACAACATTGAACAAAAACAGCATTTTAGTAACTTCTCATATCAGACAACACATTTGTACAGTTTTAACTCATGTGACACATTCATCCACGTCCGCGTCCTTCCCTACTCCCATCAGTCATCCACCTCTGTAACACACGGCTGGAGCTGTTGCCATAGAAACAGGCTGATGAATAATTGAGGGGCGAGTGTGACCTGCGTCGTACAAAGAGCGGTTTTAGCGATTAAAGAGGCATGCTCGTCCGCTCGTTTTTACTCACAAACGCCAAAGCAAACCAGCGCCAACTTCAGACTCACGCAGAAATGACACCGTGCAGTTTATTGTTGTCTTCCACATTTCGCAGGTTCCTGTATGTGAGAGTCCCCTATAACCATCTATAGCATCAGAGCGCTCCCACACAAAGCGCTAATCACACTCCGCTCGCTCACTTGCTCAGAGGAAGGATGTGCTAACCTTTAATTAGTGCGAACAGTCACAGTCGGGCTGACAACTTCACACGTGTGAGGAGCAAACAGGCCCATGTTCTATCATGCAGCCCAAGACCATTTACAGAAGGGCCTCATACGGTTCTGTACCTTAAACCGTGCACATATCACTACCCTTTAAGGACAAACACATTTTAACTACTTTGTTAAACCACCGCCTGCTCAAACTGTATATGAAATACACCCATTTTAAACCATGAAAACGGTGAGAATGTGAAGTGTATTGCAAACAAGTTTATTCAGTGTAAAAAAATACTCTAAAGCGGCTCGCAGTACTGTATCCATGGGTTTCAGAATGATGAAAAGTTAGTACCACTGCCATAACAATTAAAACACAATGTCTATTATAGTGTTTACCATGAGATTCCTCATGTGATATTGTGGGAAGGCTCACAATATGGAGAATGCGACTTCTTTGAAATGTTTATAATTTAGGTTTTTAGTTTGTTATCCACTAATACTGATATTGACATTAGATAACTAAGCCATGAAAGTATACATTTCAGAATAAGATGAATCCTTCTTGGGGTTGATAATTTATACTACCGGTAATTATTTTTAGGAGAAGTACTGCTACTTAAGAGTTAATACAAAGAGGTATAGAGGTAGATAAATATAAATTTGATTACCTGTATATTCCATATCATAGACAACTAGATAATGTGCAATGGCTGAAGCCATTGCGAGTGTCTGCATTCTTGCGTAAAAGTACTACATGTGTGTAGTAAAGACTATTCTTGTTAGGCTCAAGCCATGGAATGGAATGTTCATTCCATGGAATGAACATTCCACCAGTCTATGTTCTTCCCCTGGTTTCTTATTCCTATTATTCCTATTCTTCATGTTCATACTCAGGCACTTTTGACCCCCTGAACATTGATGAAAGTCACACATGGGACATAGACGCAATCGGCTCGGCCCGAAATCAAAGAAAATGTAGCTTGTCGCGTGGATCCACACGGCCCGGCGCCGCGCCCCCAGGGGAAGAACAATAGACTTGAGCATTCCATGGAATGAACATTCCATTCCATGGCTCGAGCCTAACAAGAACAAAGTCTTTACTACACACATGTAGTTCTTTTACGCAAGAATGCAGACACTCGCAATGGCTTCAGCTGAAAAGACTTTATTCTTTATAATAAAGTCTAAATAACGTAATCTTTAAAGTCTCTTTAGCTCCAGTACTAAGTTTATTAAGCTGAAGTTGTGCTATGTAGTTTATTTAGTTATAGAGTTGGGGTGTGTTGAAGAATGTGCCGAGGAAGAGGAGGAAGAGGATGTTCTAAAGTGTTTTGAACTCATGGGCTTTGAAACAATGCTTTATGACATAAGCAGACACAACAATGAATCTTAGCTAATTAGAGTCAATATGATCAAATTGCAGGAAAACCAAACTGCAAAAAAAAATCTCAACGTGGACAGTAATGGGCAGATATTGTGCAAAAACCTTTTGTTTTTATTTCAACCATGTAACCATGTTTTCTCATCAAATTGTGTCTCATTGTGTTTTATTTCACTCACACCTTTGAATAATCCTGAAACCTCTCAGCTCCCAAAGCTTGTCCTTGCGCCCCTCTGCTGGCGTTGGAACAAACAAAAGACCTCAGAAAAACTTTTTAAATTCTACAAGATGAAAGTCTGAGGCTTGTTCCAACATTTTTTAAGTCTTATTTATACATCTTGGCTTTTTAAGGTGTTTCTTCCTTTTTGGAACTTAACATGTTGAGGTTTTAAAAGAGTAGCGCACAAGTTTCACTAGATATAAACTACACTTGGGAACCAATGCAAAATATTCATAATTTGGGGCAATAATTAATACTATTAAGAGGCAGTGACAGATGCTGATTTGATCAGTTTTATGAACATGTGAATTAGAAACAATATTGAAGTATTTTTATTACTCAAGCAGAGATATGTAAATATAGTTGTGAAACTTAAGCATCTTCTTGGACAAGTTTATTAGAAATATGCAAGCTTTTCACAATCAAATGACTTACTGTTTAATTAAACATGAATCACCACATTGCCCAATATTTGTTGCATTTTTTTTTTTTTTTTTACACCATCTTTCATCTCCAGTGAAATTATGTTTTGAGATAAACTTAATACTGATCCTTGACCTGCTTTGAATGCAGCGATGGGATTTAACTCATGTTTTCCAAACATTCAATTAAATTATACTGTACAGTACATATTCTTTAAATCCTCAGTACTGAAGAATTGGCGCATGGAAAAAAAAACATTGTTCAGCAAATTAACTAATTAAAAGTCATGTTCAAATAACAAAGAAAAAGCGCCTCGGGATACATGCAGATTAATTAAGATGCAGATTTATATTTAAGTCCTCTCCTTGCCATTGTTCACTGGTTTGAACCCAGAGAATTGTAAAAAATAAGAATGTGGGTCTAAAAAGCAATCAAACACATGAACACTTGGTTAAAAAGAACGTGGGCGTGTACGTGTCTGCTTCATGACATGACAAACAGCAAATGGAAAATGGATGAAAAAAGGTGTTTTGAATTTTTTTCAAATGTAAATGGGGCCTTATTTCGTCTACATTAAAATAGCTTGTTTACAGAATATATCTTCATTTAAAAGGCACGTCTCCAGTCTCTATTCAAAGCTCTAATTAACACATTTTACACGTCAACAACTCCGCACAACACATGAACACTGCGAACTCTGCCTTGTATCTTCTAAAATAACATTTTGCTCCATTAGTGTGCAAATTTATGCATCCCAATGATTCACCGTGTTATATGATCAGGCGGGACGCAGCAGAGGGAGGACGCCAGGTGGATGGGCAGTGTATATGAATGTGGCGGTCTCGAATGTCAGGGGGCACAGGTGGAGTCACACACGGAGGGAGGCCGGCCCAAAGCCTTCCAGCAGACGACAACAATGAGGTGAAACATCAACATCTCAGAGTCATAGCTCAAACATTATAATACCTAAACATACCCGATCTGGCAGAAGAAGGGAAATTAAAATAATCACATTTTTTCCATTCATATTGATCCATCTCGATATTCAATTCGATTTTATTCCAAACAAAAAAATTGCCTAGCAGTATGAATTTCCTGAACATGAACATTACAGGCTTTTAATTAGTGCCATTTAACACAAATAATAGTCCAAACCAAATGCTTTTACTGACAGAAGATCTAGGCGGAAGTCTGCGAAAGCCTTCCGTTAACCCATTGATTTATTCCTCTCAAATCTCCTCATTACGATGCTTTCTTTTTCTGTATCAGATTGCACGAAAATCCAACCTCTGAGCCTCCACCCAATGGTACAACTGTAAACGCTCAAAACCGAGAATATTGCTTGAAACATATTTCAACATTCCAGTAATTCAAGAGTCATTTTATTGGGGGCACTTGGGAGCACGTACTGAACCCTGAACTAATGATTATTGTGAGAATTAGCATGGCGGTTACTAACATCACGACCAAAACAACAAGAAAATCCAAAATGTTCTTTCCTTCTTGTTTCCTTAACACATTGCCGCTCCTCAATATGTGATTTGTGCTTTATGAAATCAACTTTGTGAATGATCAATTTGACATAAACAGCAAGATAAAAAGCACTTTACGTTTAAGTTTACATTTTTGAGGAAAGAGTGAGCAGAAAGGACTTAATTTTGCTTCTAAAATCATAAAATTTGTTTTAATTGAACAATAAAGACCTAGAAAACTGTTACTTTTCTGCAACTTGAATTAAAAAAATCTTTATTACAAACGGTGTAGAGGACCCTTCTTTTAATTAAAATACCGAGCAAATGCCGGTCTGCTGTTAAGAATTCTAGTGATGAAGATCGTTGTAGCATTTGACCTATTCCGAAAATCTACAGTCTTAGCCAACACTAAAACAAAAGGAGAAAATGTGTGCGCGCAGCAGCAGAACGCAGGTTAGCGACTCAACTAGCCATGAAATGCCTTCATATAGAATCACACGCGAGGCTCGACACAAACTCCGGCTGGTAAATGAGTAAATCCACATACAGCCACTGTAATGAATGAATGGTTATCTACTACAAGAGATCACTCAGAAAAAAATATTTTGTAACAGACTGAAAGCAGAAAGCTCTCCAAGGAATACAGTCGAGTTGGCAAAACATTCATTTGGAATCCTCTTCAAAGGCACAAACAATGAATTGTGAGGCATTGAGAATATGTGTAACCAAAACATGAGCTCAGCGGCTACATTCATTTACGAGGAAATTACTATTACAGTATTAAACAGCATTCTTCAACAACAAAAACCTGTAACATATTTTCAATTTAAAGCCACACTAACAACTGCCCGTTCATTACTGTGAACTTGATTACCACTTATTTTTTCAAGATTTTCTGGAGTCGAACACACGACGCTGTAGTCCCCATGACCTCATGTGCGACGCCTTAAACCACTGCACCACCGGCTATCACAAGTTTTTTCTCATTACATTTTTGAAAATCGGCAATGATCAAGAATTGTTTTTTTATTTTTTTAAATGCTGGATCGGTATCGGTTCCAAAATATCAGTTCATCCTGGTTGGGCCGATGAACAATTTTAATGTCCGTTGTTGGCCCATAATGTCTCGGAATGTTTGAGCTTTTTATTTATACAAAGTAATTCCATAGCTAGTAGAAGGATAGATAAAAGTTACACAACATATGTGAATACGTTTTTGTCAGACCTTACAGTTGTTGTTAAGAAAATGTGTAATTTTTTCAGTCTCTGCAGAGATATCGATTGATATCGGGTCTGGGCAGATACTCAGAGCCCAGGTATTGGATCTGAAAATATAGCCTACATTTCCTCATATAAACCACAAAAACAACACAGACTATGAATTAGACATTTAAGACACAAAAAAGCCCACATTTCTGGCTTTTACAGCGGATTGGCTGGACCTCGCCACCATAAAGACACATTCTAATCAGCAATGACTTAAATTTGATTCAAATTTGATTCATTGCTCAATTTCGCGTTTCGTTAGCACAATTTGTTTTTAGTTTTGTTTATCACTGTACATTGTCATATTTTTTACAGTTTATTTATTTCATTTTCATCTTCTGAACATATATCAACTTTCCGTCAACTCTTCATTTGACAAACACTACTTTTATCACTTTTATCATCACAGGCTGAGCCAGAGACATCTACAAATAAAGCCAAACATATACCTTAGAACCAAACTGACTATTTAATCTGAAACAACAAACCAACAAACAAGCCAGAACACGCAACTTCAAAAACAATGGCATTATTTAGTCCTACTTTTCTCAAGGTCCCAAAGCCGTGTTTTTGCAGGTATGCGGTTCAAACACCTCTATTACTGTCGGGGGGAGTGTGGGTCCACATAGCGCACATTCTTTTCCTCAATCTTCACTTCCTCTCCTGTTATTATTACCCACACGCACCTGCCCGCTTCACCTGGACACCTGAAATTGTCCACTACTGTAACAGAGCTGCTCTCTATCAAAGCACCTTCATCTATAATACAACAAGCTCACCCGCCGTGCATAAACTGTTGATCATCTCAAATCAATGGCTCTACTTTAGGTCTTACAGCTACAGACAGTAAAACAAGGCCTCTTTATCAACAGCCCGCCCCCGTCCGCGTTGCCCCTCATTGTCTCAGGACTCACTCAGCAGGTGCGCGTTGTACTTGCTGGTGTAGTAGTAAACGTCCTCGTAGCCCTCCTGGTAGTCGTCGGCGGCCCGGTACCTCCTCCCTCGTCTCTTCCTGCCCAGGATACGCATCAGGGCCAGAAAACGCTCCATCATCACCGCTGCGCCGGGTCCGAACTTGAGTGAGGTTGCCGGCTAACAGTGCTGAGAGCTAGTGCACGGCCTCCATCCGCAAGGGCAGGATCAGGTTTCCCTTGACGTAGCTCCAAAACGCACACGCATGTCCACTACTACTACTACTACTACTACTACTACTACTATCACACACACAATACACTGTCCCATGCACACTCTCCACTCATGGGCGCTTTTGTACTATCCATCTGCAGCCTCACTCGCCTTCATTCCACTGTTGGTGCATCTCACCGGACTCAGCCAATCACGGGGCTCAGTGCTCGCCCCTCGCTCTCGCTCTCGCTCTCTCTCTCTCACCCTCACACACCACTCCTTCATTGTGTGCACGTGTGTGTGTGTGTGTGTGTGTCTGCTAAGGGTGTGTGCACGTGAAGCATCAGCGCAAGCAGCAAGCAGATAAGTCCTCTCATTAGCTCCTTTGTTGCCTTCTCGCTTCCTTTCCTTTGTGTTCAATCTTGAGCAAATTGTGTTGTATGTTTTGCACATCTCTCCCCTCCACTATCACACACTTGGGTACAGTGTAGGGGGAGGGGCAGACTTCAGAAAGTACCTGTGTGTGTGTGTGTGTGTGTGTGTGTGTGTGTGTGTGTGTGTGTGTGTGTGTGTGTGTGTGTGTGTGTGTGTGTGTATGTGTGTGTGTGAATTCCTTCGAGGGGTTTGTAATTGAACGTTAGGGAAGAGGAGCTGACAGGAAAATGAAGGCAGAGGAAGAGATATGGAGGAAGCTTGGACGAATAATGTGACCAAGAATCTTTTCTGGAGTCACAGACCTTCTCTCTGTGATCTTGGTGATATTTGGAACAGGGGTAGATACATTTCCCATACACCAATACAAGCAGGCCACAGCATGTGCTCGTCCCGGTAGTGTTAAGTAATGCTGGCCAGAACAAACTGCAGAACGATAACAGAACAGGAAAGAGGGAGACAGGTAGTAGTGGCCCCACCGTTGCTGCCAAAGCTATTTGCTATTGCTATGGGATCCCGAGGCACTCCCAAGGCAGATGAAATATGATTCCTGAAGCTTTTCCTGTCCAGATCACATGCAAAACCACCAAAACTTAAGATACACATTTAGGTTATACAAGAGAGGGATTTGTTTACTGTGAAGTTGCATGGCTTCTTTTGCATGTTTTTATTTATTTATTAGTTTATTTGAACTGGGACAGTGCACATTAATGACCATTTCTGTAAATGTGCCAGTATTAGCTATAGTTCAAGGAAGGCAGTATAATATTAAACAATGGTGCACCACTTTCATTTCTGGCTCCCTACTTCATGAAATTCATAAGTTTGAAGTGATGAAAAATTATGAACTTGCCAAAGACAAAACAGATAAAAAAAATGGGATGGATAATTTCACATATGCAATATATATATTTATACGCAACATTAAGCATACTTCATGTACACACTATTTAAGACAATGTGGCCCTACGTTGTTTGTGTGCTTTTCTGGCCCATTACATCATTTGAAAATGAATACATTTACAGGGTATTCACTTTTTGCTTTTATGCGGTCACTTTATCAGATGGTTTAGTCCGTCAGCATTCTAATTATGCAAAGGCACAGAGAGGGAGCCGAGCCGCCTAGTCCCGACAGCCGACATGGGTCAGCACACAGAGGCCTCACTGTCACTCCGCAGCAGCTGTCAACCTCAGCACCCCTCAAGCACAGAGGTCAAAGGGCGGGCAGCAGCACCATCCAGGCATTTACAGTGTGTGACATGCTCCCGGACCGAGACATACAAACATGGGCAGTGTCTGAGCGAGCTGGGACCTCTCTAGTGCCACACAACAGCAGCTGAGGGAAGTCAAACAATTCCAATCAGCTGTTTGTTTGAACAGGTGAACCAATTATACACAACGTTTCACAACACCAACATACTCAACATACAACACCATTAACACAGAACGCTCACACGCACCGCAATGCTCTAATTTCATACACTTTCTGGAATCACCGGCCCAAACAAAGCCTTTAAACTCAACTCAATGTTTGTGAAAACCTTTATAAGTTAGTCATTTGACTTTTATGGCAAATCATCAATGGAACATGGAACTATGATGGACAGTTATAATCCAGGAGTGTATTATAAGTGTGGGCAATCTAACAAAATCATACTGTGGTGAGTAGTCCATTGACCCTAAGCCTCTGTCCAGACAGTATCCCACTTAAAGTTATAATGAACATGATGTTGAAATCTTATCACAGCCCTCTGTACATTTTGATGTGTATTGTATAAAGTGCAAACACACAATGCATCTTTGAAATCTAGACCTCCGGCTATTATTCTCACCTTCACACATAACTGAGCTCATCATAAGTGTCATAATTACCAGCTGGCTTCACTTACTGACACAGGCAGAAGGAGCAAACGAGGAGCAAAGCGGTTAAGTGAGTACTGCTAAAAATGACAAACTTCATTTGCATATCGCTCTCAGGCCAGCCTTGCTCTCTAACAGGATTGGCCATCTCACTCTTGAGCGCTTGTGAGCGTGTGATCCTATTCTCCATGCTACTCCACAAACCACTCCTCTACCGCCCTCTGCTGGCCACACACGTATACCTGCACACAGTAGCCTTAACAAGAGAAAAGTGCTCAAAATGCTTATTCCTATGGTAAAAATACTGTTGTCTGCAGTTAGTGGGCGATTCATAATGCTCAAGGTGTTGGTAAGAATTAGAGACGCGAGACAAGAAACAAACATTATAAAAGCACAGGAGAACAGTGCATCCCTGTTCATAATGGAGTGTTTGACCTTGATTCCTAATGGACAGGGACGCACACAAACACTGCATTGACATCCATTTATTCCCTGATGACTCAGCCAGACCTTAGGCGAAAGAGAGAGATAAGACCCAAAGCTGGACCGAAGTCAAGTGGAGGGCCATATTCAAACTTCTGATGAATGTCGCACAGTCAGCTACAAATGCTACAAATGCAAACCTTTAATCTTAACCTCAAGATATAATTAGCTGACATAATTAGATGAATGTACTGCAATAATGATGAGGTAATACACTTTGTTACAAGGGTTCAAAATGACAACTCTTGTGGTTTACTGTTCTATATTTTTGCGTCAAGATCACCATCATAATAAAGAATAAAAAAAATACGCCCCGTTCCATAAGTGCTAGCGTTTTATTTTGCTCTAAATTACTCTTATTTAAATTTGATTAGATTTTTTCAAAAACTTTGGAACAACAAAAAGGTGCTTTAGGAGGAGAAATGCTACTGAGAACGAACACCCAAACTCAACCACAAACAAACTACATCCTAATCCTAATCCTCAAACCTCGTTTCAGAGGATTTAAAAACAGCAGCCTTTTCACTGTTTGTCAGTGGTGGACCATGTAACTATATTGGGATGTGTGGTTATGAAAATAATAACTTAAAAAAAATATATATATAGTATAAAAATACATACTATAATATATCAATAATATAAAAATGATTTTGTTATCGCTTTTGGTTCCTTGATTATGTCTTTGTATGTAATGTTTTTGTATGATAATCATGATTAATTCAAATAAGACTTTATAGAAGATTTATATTAGTTTATTTACCTTTTGCATAAATTACATTTTCAAAAAACACAGTTATTAATCCAGGCATGGGGATGTCTCAAAAAGTACACTATCTTATCTTAGTGGAGACGAAAAAGACTTCAGAGAATGCAAGCACAAAACAGCAATGCTTGAGCAAAATGATGGTCTTTTATGAATCAAATGAGAACACTCAATCTATAGATCAATAAAATGCATATCGCAATGAGATTAAAAGCTATGATTAGAGAGCCTGCCACATTATTACATATTGCACTAGATATTTAATGAACCAATCATAGCCGCAGAGCAAAACAACTAATCCCAGTCGAGTGGAGCGTCACTTCATCTCTTACTATCTTAATCGAATCTGGCATTGAGCATGAACGCTCTCTATTTCCCTGAATAAAAGCACAGTGCACTAGATCTTATTACTCACACAGCTAGTCAGGCTCTCAGCATTGAAAAACATGTGTTGACAGTCCCAAGCTAAAAGATGTCTTAGATCTCAATTTATTAACTATGAATAAGGACAAGAAGCAGATGATAAAAACGGCCTGGTGCTCAACGCAGGTTTCAGCGTCAAAGCAGAGCACTACTGAGACAAAATTCAGACATGGATGTCTAGGGCCAAGCAGTGTAATATGTGTAAGGCTTTAGTATCTGCGAGTCCGTGCTGGGCTCTTCCAAGCAGAAAATGAGTATGTGTGTATGATGCCAGGAGCTCAGCTGCCCACCTGGACGGTGCCCAGGGCTTGAATGTAGGATGTAACAGATGAAGGATAGGCTTGTAGTATGAATGAGTTCATTAGTGAATGAAAATGACCATCTTGAGATGAAGATGGGGAATAACCAATCCCCCTCCCTGATGCACAACCTCAGTGTAACCATTTCAGATTAAAAGATGTGGTTTGCAATAGACAGGAGACAGCAGGAAATGAAAAGTTGGAGTGGCTCAGTTGACAGGCGCCTGACCAATCTTAAATCGCAACAGTACTCATTCATTCACACCCCGCACTTGGTGGTACTAATTTCTACAGCTAAAGCTGCCATCGAGTAGACTGAGGTTGCCAATCTGCGCCACTGTATCGTCAGCCCAGTGCCCACCACTCACTCACACCACAGATGCAAGGTTGAAGTGTTGTGCCCATAGCCACAAGGACAGGATGCACCCCCTACCTTCATGTCTCACTCTAATACTAAACAAGGACATCATCCATACATGTGTGCACTGCTGCTGAGTAATGCTAAAGTGCACTACTCTGTCATTGCTACATCCGCAGTGTTAATAGCAGGCAGGCTGGTTGTACTTGTAGAGCAATAATTACTGCAAACACATATTTAAATGGAGTCAGAGGGGTGACACACACACTGTCAGCAGTTAGTTCAAGACACGTTAGAGAGAGGCATGAAGAGGGAGAGAGGGAGTGTGAGAGAGAGGAGAGAGGAGAGAGGAGAGAGGAGAGAGGAGAGAGGAGAGAGGAGAGAGGAGAGAGGAGAGAGGCAGAGAGTAGGAATCAGAGCCAGTGAAAGTGCGTTGGTAAATGTGTCAGTGGCAAGAGGGATAATACATTAAGCTGAAGAAAATGGAAGCACATATAGCGTCGCCACGACAGGTCTGCCTCGGTGATCCTGGGCGCACTGATGAGCAGAGTTCTGACATCAGCACCTCCTAAAGGACACTGTGGGAGCTTTTGTGTGGTTCATGATGCCTGCCGCTGAGTGCAAGCCATTTTCTCTGCTTCATAGTCAAAAAGCTTAAATCGGGAGGATGATGTCATGCAGCAAAGAGGCACATAGTCACAAGAAATAACCACACTGAGGAACAAACATTCCCCTAGACATAATACATTCATAAGCTTAACATTGTTAGTAAAGAGTCCAGTCATTTGAGTAGAATATCCATGTCTTAACAAATATTTGTATCTAGGCAGAAAACGTGACATACATGAATGTACTCCCAAGATTAAAATGACCTTTTGTGAGAACTACGAAGCAGAGAATTAAGACTGTTCAACCAGGTTATATAATTAAATCTATTATTATTATTTTTTTCAATAATGGACAAGATTAGACTGGCACCAAAATGTTAAACTTGTTCACAAAAGCAACAGAATGAAAGAAGAGTCCAGTTAAGAGCTGCATGTTCCAGGTACACTTCGAGGTCTTAAAGAGACATTAAAGGGCCTAAATGTCTATTAAGTTACCTAATTGTCAACATACCGTAGTAGTCAGTGTGATTGTGCAAATATGAATAATACATCAAGCAAAGATTACACAATTCAAATGATTAAATCAAAGTTAAATCAGCTTGATAACACATTTTAAAATAAAGATTTGAAACTGCATTGTAAAATGCAACAGCCTGCTGGAGGAACAGAGTTTTCTACGTCACTCAGTCAAATTACTGGACTTGGTTATGTTAGAGGAAAAAGAACTCAGGGAGTACAGTGATTGCAATAGGCATCTGCACTAGAGATAAGACGGTTGGTCACTATATTGGTCCGATATTTGCACTTTGTCCATTGGCCATAATTCTCCAGCACAGGCCAAGATTTTGTTGCCTGGGATCCAAAATTCACACTTCTTCAATTCTTTCCAAAGAGCGAGTCTGGCCACTCCATTACGCCTCAAGTCAAACTCAAGATGTACCGAGTAATCAGATTCATTGGTCATTTAAAGCTAAATCCAATTTTTCTCACCTCAGATTAGCAGAGAGATTAGAAATTTGTTATTTTGATGATGATTTTTATTTCCTCATAAGCAGCCATGTTTGTTTTAATACGGACAACCATGCGTATCCCTGATAATGGCTAATCCACCTTTCAATCACGCCCATCAGGGATATTACTGAGAAACCAGACTGATAATGTTGATCTGTATAAAAATACAGAGATATCATTCTGGATTTAGTTTTAGACCAACCAGGGGCCTAAAGAATACACATAAAGCTTTATCTTAACACTTTTGTGAGAAAATAGCACTGCACAAATCAGAACTACACTGCTCTCTTGTAGGTTTGTGATTAAACAGGGCTGTTGGTCAGTTTTTTTTTTTATTTTGGAGAAAAAATATTGATAGAATTCATCAGCTATGAATACGGTATAAGCATCAGCCATGAAAGACATCGATCGATCTCGGTCCTGTACAGCCTGAGAAAACATGTAACTCCATTCTTTTATACGGCAAATCACACTGTGATTACATAAAACCAAACCATGTTAATTACATGGTATTGCTAATAGTATGGCACCTTTTATTGATTTTTCTCAAGAATAATCTCATGCCCCCAGACCCCAGTCCTATTTTAAACCTGAACATACGGCAGATTATGACAGTGATTCATTCTGCACTGAATGATTTTGTACAGCGCTTCCCACCAGTCGTTTGAACACAAACACCTGGCCCTGAAAACTGCAGCGGTCTGATTCACGTGAAGAAGCTGATGTCAGCATGACATCACAGCGAGTGATGATGATTCTGGGTGATCAGCCCGACACATTGCAATGACACCACAATGCTTGTGAAGTGACCACCATTTGGATCATTTAATTTTTCAGATTTTTTTCTCACTTTAATGACTTTCTGTCTGTTCCGGTGACTTATTACTCTAGGATTTCTATTTATATTCCAGCGCATTAATAATCTGTCTTCTTAGAGAGACCAGGAAAATTCAAAAAGACTGATTAAATACTGTAAATCTGACAAATTTCAGACAAATGAGGAGTATCATGCGTTCAGATTTCAGTGTTTTTTTGTAGCTTTTTACTTTACGCCACAAACTATGTTCTTATATATCTTCTTATAGATAAGGAGGGTCTAAGGACAAGATATTCTCTGGAACAGTTTGTTTCCTAACTTTGTGCAGCCCTGTGATGGAACTTCTGTAGTGATTCAGGGCTTTACTGAATTAAATTGAATTGCCTTATTGTTATTATTTGCCTGGTTATTAATAATCTTAAATGATTTTTACAATATATTACAGTAAATCAAACCAGAAGTATATTACAAATATTGCAGCTGGTATGTCTTGGACAAAATAATATTGGCAAGTCGATAATTGTTAAGATGAAACTAACAATATTGCATAAATTGAAGACCTGCACTAGCATATTAAGAAAGAACAGAGCAAGAAAATGAAAGCATTCTGTCTCAATCCAGGAAGAAATTTCCTATTGAATGTTCTCGTTTCTCTGATTGGTTAACCACGTCTAATGAAACTCTAGGAATGACTTCTACTACACAGTCCCAGATTATGTCTTTGCATAAATATAAGTGTGTAGTTTCGAATGACCAGGCTATTAAAGAACTGTAATCAACATATTATAGCCTATTACTATTATTAGGAATAAAAAAGTCTTGTGACTGTAAGTCCCCAATTATTTATAAATAATGCGTGTATTCATTCAAACATACTAATGTTTAGTATGAGCAATATAACACACATAACACATACACATTTATAAGACTATAAGGTGATACATGCTTCATATTATATAAGGGTAAAAGGAGCCTAATGGACATTTATTTCTTGACATGCAGACAATTGTTACATTGATTGAAAAAATGAATCATGCTCTAAGGTAGTTAGTAGAATTCAAGTCCAGTACAAGCTCGGGACGCTATGAGCTAAAAATGGTTTGCTGAATTTGACACCTCTTATAAAGAGAAAATACCAAGAACACAGTAGGTATGGAAAGACATTTTTGGATCACACACTGTAAAAGTGCATGGTCTGCATTTCCAACAAAATGTATTACTTTGGTAGACTTTTGTTGAATGTTTTAATGCATTTTGAATTGATAGAAGTGAAGCAAATGGACTGAACATGTTAAATATTTGATCAAATTCCCCAAACCCCCATGCCACTGGTATAGCCTATATACACAGCCTTGTTTGTAACTCCTCCCTACATTTGATTCAAACACTAATCACAGAACAAACAGATGCTGTCAAAGCATAAATACCCTATTCATTCCTGTTGTGTCTGATGGCCCCAGACGAGAGTAGGTGTAGCCTGTAGCCTCTTTACATTACACCACAGTGGACTGATGACTGTGTGGGAAAACAGGGACCACAGCTCTTCACTCACTCATCAGACAGTGAATGAACACTAGGCCTGTCTTATTACTCATAAACCAAGGTGTATTTTGCATGGTTTGTCTGCTCAGTTTGACCATTGGTTACTGGCCTGCCGCGCTGTGTTCTCTGTTAGTCACCTGTGTTTGCCCTCAGCCTGCAGGAGGCACATGTAACATGTACGCTAAAATCACCGTAACGTCACTGAAACCTCACCCGTTGCGTCAGATTAACACGACTCCACACGTTGAGGTACACACGTCCACAGTATGCAAACTTTCAATGGTTTCCAGAAGCGTAACCGGCGCGGGCACCAAACCAGACCACGCAGTGACAAAGATTGCACTGATGATAATTAGTCGGAGAGCGCTCACACACAGACGCACGCACATGTCGCCCAAACACGCCGGTCCCGATCGATGTAAAAAAAACAAAAAAACAGAAAAAAAATGTGTCTGGTCTTACCACCCTCTTGGTCCGGTTGGAGACAGGCCGGGATGTTCTTCTTCCAGCCGGGCATGATGCACCTCAGCGCGTATATGGAGTCCAGGGCGGCCCGCTAGCAGACACACACCACCAGCAGCAGAAAAGGCGACGGCAGGAGCGGCACCAGCGACGGCAACATGGCTAGTCGGCGTTAGCTTCACCGCCTCCCCCTGAGAACACGGAGGGATCCTAGCGCTCTCCACCACTCTCTCCTTCCTCGGCGTTACTCACGGACGCACGCAAACCTCCAGAGCCGCGCGCGTTCTCTCTCCCTCCCGCAGCTTTCTCCCGTGCTTTGTGCGTGCCTCCCGACCCCCTCCCCCCGCAGTAACTTTAGCCCGAGCGCTATAGGGGGAGCGGGGGGTGACGTGATGACCGTGAAAGAGCTGCAAGGTAAAGGGGATGCCAGCGGATCCGTGCAGCTGCAGTCGCCGATAGCGCACCGTGGCCGTGGTCCGCTTCTCATCGCTTCTCGACAGGTGGTGCCGGACTGGTTACCTTTCCACCGAAGCAATTCATTAAGCAGCAATCAAAGAAGACATTTGCACACAAAGAAAGCAGCCTACGCCTCCTTAACCCGTTCATTCACACCTTAAAGGGGACATATTGTGCCAAATGGACTTGTGATCAGCTTTTAACCATGTCACAGAGTGAGTTTCTGTTTTCACCTGCCCCGTATCTCCGCCCACAGCTCTGTATTTACTTGGGGATATTTGAAAAAGTCAGACCTCCAGGCAATGCCATGGTGATATTTAAGGGTCCCACAAGTGGGGTTCATAAGTAAAAACAAGTGACTTCTTCTGCTTTTCACCGTGAAATAAAGAGGTCACAAACAATTAAGAAAATACAAAATTACGTTCTATGTAGCCACCGTTTATTATTAAATGCTAAAGAAAAAAAGCATTAAGCTATGTCTTCTTTAAAGGCATATTAAATGGGCCATCAACCCCTTTTTCAGTGGCTTTTAATATAGTAAAGAATCAATGTAAAGTACCTGTCACATTAAATATGACAGTGATT
>NW_027315834.1:17410023-17452523 GCF_026437365.1 Eucyclogobius newberryi | reverse complement strand
ATTGATTAACCATAAACCAGGTAAATAAATTAGAGTTTTGTCTGATAAATGGCAAATTCCACCATAGAATGGACACAGTCCTGCAAATGTCTTCCTCCAAAGTCTGACCACTGCTCAAACCCACATGATTTTACTGACTGATGATGGACGGTGGATCTCACGATTAAAAATACCCCTCCCAAATAATTGACAATTTCACATGACTCGATCTTGATCTGTTGACCTGCCCTACAAACTGCAATGTTTAACAGTTAACTTAGTTTTGCCTACTGTATTCTACTGTAGTGTGATAATATAGTCCAATAGGAGACCTCCTCTTTTGAGTGTAAATTTACGCATCTCCAGTAAATCAAATTTTGTGTTTTTTAGTTTGTTTGTATAGTATAGTTCCATCAGTGACCCCAAGCCTCGAAATAACGGGTCGGACACGGTCAATGACTGACGCCAAAATCAGTTTTGACTGACTCAAAAATCAAGGCTCCGGACATACTGACTGATGCAAATTTTTCGCCGTAATATATTTTTAATTGGCAAAAACAGCGCGGTGAACATACCCAAAGCGATTTCATATGCACAAACTGGGTGCACTACACTATAGTCGACAATGATTGTTGTAGTTGTACAACGGAGCGCATGTCCGCGCTGAGAAACGCCACGCTGCTGCTGCTGTCAAACACAAACAAAAAACAGCGGTTGCAAGGACACTCAAGACGATCACTGTCAAGAAATGGATTGATGATGATCTCGCTAAGTTTTGTGCCAGTGGCTGGCTAGAGGAGTCCTTCTCAAATAGTGGGGGCGCGTGTGATCCCATTCACTCCGCGGCACCAAAGCGTCCAGTTTACATTCAACATGTGGACGCGTGTTTTTGCGGCGTGATTCTTGCGTTTTGAGCAAAACATTGGGGGCGTTTTTCTTTTTTATTCTTCACAAATCTGTTTGTTGTTGGCGTGAGCCAAAGGAAAGTTTCAAGCCCCTCCCCCGAGCGTTACCATGGAGATCATCTCACTAATAAATTATATAATGCTTAAAAGAGCTACAATGAGAGGCCAATAAGCATACTTACAACACTATAAAAGTTTTTATGATAATTGTGAATTATCGTAAAATCGTGATATTTCTCCTCATAATAATCGTGACTAAAATGAATATTGTGACATCCCTAATAACGAAACAAACAAAAGTCACCCAAAAGCTAATAAGACAAGGAAATATGACGAAGTTAATGTAGCACTTGGCTTCACTGTGACTGAGGTGGAGATGAGGAAAGAGCACCGTGTCTACTGTGTCTTACAATGTTGGCAGCGACGGCATGAAGCCAAATAAATTCCACATTAATAAAACACACAGAATTAAAATTAGCCATGACGGGTACCAAATGATTGGTACCTGTCATGTTGACAGGGACGTAAAAATAATTATTTCAAGGCTTGGACCCTCATGGACATCAGTTTACTCTGCACATTTGGGCAGTTTATGGCTTTGTCCACTCGCCTGCATTAGACCTGTCCAAGCCGCTTGTTTTTTCTGTCGCAAGTATGAAAAGAATTTCAGAGTTTTGTATCCAGTTATGAAAAATCAAGTGATATAGCAGTGTTCTCGCTGGGCTGAGGCTGAAGGATGGCAGTGGGACAAACCGTACGGGCGGTCGCGAAAAGTACTTAAAGTAAAAAAAATTGTAGTGTACAGTAGTACTACAGCGCTCGCTCGCACGGTGATCTGAATACCTGCCGGTATCTTTTGAGCATGGCGGTGACCAGTCGAAGCATGGTGGCCTGCCATGCTAAAACCCCTTAGCAAAAACACTGATATAGTCTGAGGAAAGATCTATTTTATTTTAGAGAGAGCTATTTGCATCCAGGCAAGATCAGCACTGCTTATCTTGAAATGTAATGCAAGTGGTTTAATTTATTCAAATTGAAGTCCCACCATTCAATGACAAAAAACAGGCATTATACATGTGGTATGTCAAACAGCAGATTACATATTTAACTAAATTGTTGGCTGTAGCGTTTAGTATAAACACGCCACATTCAATTGGAGGTGACGGTGTATGGCTTTTTTAATACTATAATATATAATGTATATGTTCAGTTTAAAAAAAAAAATCAATTTAACAATTTGCTATGCTTTTTAAAGGTTCTGCATTAGCAGCAAGTGTATGTAAGAAAATAACGGGCCGTTTGACAAGTGCTATTGCCAAACAAGAAGACGTCTCAGTTCAGCTAGAAGCTCTCGACATCATGGCCGACATGCTGTGCAGGTAATCGTTTGTGTGTATATTAAACCTTATCTAATGTTAGATTCTAGAAGTGTAACGATTCAGGGATCTCATGATCCAGTTTGATTCACGATTCAGGACACAATTTCATTACAATTCTTAAAATAATGAAAATGTCATTATTCCCACTTATGTGACAAAAAATAAGGAAATAATGAATTAGAATTATTGTTGTTTTAAATGATATATAAATTGCACAACTGTTGCCTTATTGCATTTATGGAACTTATTTTTACTTCATATAGGGTTTAATATAGGCTCTCTTGTATTTTAGTTACATTTAGGCAGATCTTCATAAGAGGTGAACTGCTCGATGCATTTAGCCTGTGTTTATTCCACGTGTGAGTGTCTTTACTGCATTAACAACTGTTTCTGCCTCTTCTGCAGTTTGGATAAATTTTTGTCAGATTTATTCGTTAGAAACTCTTACACATCCGTGTGTGTGTGTGTGTGTGTTCGGCCCTCTGCCCCGCCTCTCACAAAGTCTGAAGAGTTTCTGACTGCACGTTGTCAAAGCTGTCGTTTGAGAGGAGAGACGTTTCTGATGTTCGCATTTGTCTGTGTGACATTAGTACGAAGGGGGCTGTCAGGACGAGTGCAGGGCCGTTTTAATGTTATTTTCGCCGGGCATCTCCCAATTTTACATCGAGACACGTGTATGACGCGTATAGTGTAATTGCTCACCACTGAATTATACTCTAAAGTAGGAAGGCAATCATTGGATGCAAGAAGAGAACAGCACTGCCTTTTGTTTGTTAATAAGGCTTGCATTGGTATTAGCGTAATTATTTAAGTATGTTGAATGTCAAATCAAGTATTCATCAGTTGAGACCATTTTTATTTTACAGTCGCACCGAGTCAACACAACGTCAGGAAAAAATGCTTTCAGCAACTTTGCTCTCTGTTAGTGGAACTAAACAGATTTTTAGATGAGTCTGATAATCTCGTGCCTTTTTGAATGAATTCAAAGCACTTGTTAAAGATTACCTACAATGCCAGTGTTCTTGCGTTGCATGATTTTATTCCATATTGTATGTGCAAGTGTGTTTTATATACTAACGTACTGTTTTACTGACATTTTAGCCAGCTATTCCGTGCTACTGTTGAATTTGTATTCAACCGGGTACTCGTGAAAAAGAGGTTCTGTTATTGAGATTTCTCCCCTGTATAAATAAATACATTTTGTTTACATGTTTTCACACAGACAGGGAGGGTTGTTAGTGAATTTTCATCCTTCTATCCTGGGTTGTCTGCTGCCTCAGCTAACTTCTCCGAGACTTGCCGTAAGAAAGGTGTGTTTTCTTGACTACTTTTGTAAGATTTTTAACAATTACGGGTATTTTAGGATAATTTCACTCATTCCATTGTTTATACAACACAACAGAGAACAATTATGGCTCTGGGTCACCTCGTAATGTCGTGTGGAAATCTGGTGTTTATCGATCTTATTGAACACCTTCTCACTGAACTTGGGAGGAACGACAACATGTCGACCACCAGGACATACATTCAGTGCACGGCTGCGATCAGCAGACAGGCTGGACACAGAATTGGTAAGAAACATATACAAAATGGGAGAAAATAACTAAGTTTTCTAAATTGCCTTCCTAAAATGCTATAACGTTTTTGTGCAGGGGAGTATCTGGAGAAGATCATCCCGCTTGTTGTAAAGTTTTGTAATGTTGACGACGATGAACTTCGAGAGTACTGCATACAAGCTTTTGAGTCTTTTGTCAGAAGGTAATGCACTTGATAAATACACTTTCTTTAGAATATGAATCAAATCTGTTTGTATTGTTCTCCTAAAGGTGTCCTAAAGAAGTTTACCCCCATGTTCCCACCATTATCTCCATCTGCTTGCGTTACCTAACCTATGATCCAAATTACAATTTCGATGATGAGGACGAAGATGACAATGCTATGGATGCAGAACAAAACGATGAGGATTATCAAGGTACATTATATGAGCACACCTACTGTATAGTTTACACAGCATTAGAACTGTAGTATGCATAAGCTTGTACTTTTGATGCTTCAGGGTCTGCTACATGAGCTGCTGATGTCACCCAAAACACAACAAATGTTTTGGTTTATGATGTGTATCTGAATTTTACTTTTTTTAATTACCAGTATAAGGCGAATATCAGTATTTAGTAAGGCATATTTGTCCTCCCCGTGTTACCGTGGGTTCTCTCCGGGTTCTCTGGCTTGCTCCCACCGTCCAAAGACATGCATGTGTTAGGTAAAATGGCAACTCTAAATTGGCCCAATGGACAGGTGTTGAAAATTAGCATATTCTGGCTACATCAGTCTGCATTTGATTCCATTGTGGAATATTACCTCAAATGGTGCCTCCAAAGCGCCGACATTTTTTTCCCTTTAGGTGTCATTTGTGTTTTTGCTGTGTTTTGCAGGCAGTGATGATGAATACAGTGATGATGATGACATGAGCTGGAAAGTGCGACGGGCTGCGGCTAAGTGTTTAGATGCGGTTGTTTCCACTCGTCATGAGATGCTGCCAGAGTTTTACCGCTCTGTGTCCCCTGCACTCGTCAGTCGCTTCAAGGTAACTCTAGATTTTTTTAAATGTCCATGCCTCAATATTCCCATTTTGGGTATTAAAAGTGAAATTAAAAGTTTCAAGTTGAGCTTAAAGGAGACATTTTCTGTTTCCGTCTACAGGAAAGAGAGGAGAATGTAAAATCGGATGTTTTCCACGCCTACCTGTCATTGCTTAAGCAGACACGGCCAGCTCAAAGCTGGTTAGCGGATCCCGATGCCATGGAACAAGGGGAGACTCCTCTGACGATGCTACAGAGTCAGGTATTATCTGATTACAATACCTCGCTCAAGGTTCATGGGTTGAAAAAAACTTAAGATGATTTTTCTAAGCACTTTCTTCCTCTGTAGGTTCCTATGATTGTTAAAGCACTTCACAAACAGTTGAAGGAGAAAAGCGTCAAAACCCGTCAGTGTTGTTTTAACATGCTGACCGAGTTGGTGAATGTTTTGCCTGGAGCCCTGACTCAACACATCCCAGTGCTTATACCAGGTCATTAAACAAACAGTCCTATTTTGACACTATGACATTTTATGAAAACTGGTAAAGTACAGACTTGTTGTATATTGGATGGACTCTAGAATAATATGCTTTCCAACAATTGGTATTGATGATAAAACTTTTTTTTGCAGGCATAATATTTTCTTTGAATGATAAGTCAAGCAGCTCCAATCTAAAAATTGACGCTTTGGCCTGTCTCTACGTCATCATGGTAACACATCCTGCACACGCCTTCCATGCCCATGTCCCTGCCCTGGTCCCACCGGTTGTGGCCTGTGTTGGAGATCCTTTTTATAAAATAACCTCAGAAGCTCTTCTGGTCACTCAGCAACTTGTAAAGGTGGGTATTATATATTTTTTTTATTTCAACATATGTCTGGGAAACCTGTTCTATCTTTAAAGTATGTTTTTTCAGTATTCGAGTCTTATTATTCAGTTGTATTGTTTATTTTTTACAGGTAATTCGACCTTTAGAAAACTATACAGAAGGCTCTGACCGCTTCGATCCTTCCCCTTACATCAATGACTTGTTCACCTGCACAATTAAACGCCTAAAAGCTGCTGACATTGACCAAGAGGTTAAAGAACGAGCTATCTCTTGTATGGGGCAGATCATTTGTAATCTGGGTGAGAAAAAGTCCTATTTGTGATGTTATGCAAGTATGCAATATTGTTGGCATGTACTGACCTACATGCCCTGGGCACATAGGTGACCGTCTCCCTGCGGAGCTTCCTGGAACTTTATTGATCTTCTTGGAACGTCTGAAGAATGAAATTACTCGGCTCACAACTGTTAAAGGTGGGTGACTCTTTTGGGAGACCAGTTTACCCTGTATTTGGAATAAATAAATGTTAATTTAATTTTTGTGGACATTTTCAGCTCTGACTCTGATTGCTGGATCGCCATTGAAAATTGATTTAAGACCAGTTCTACCAGATGCAGTTCCTATCCTTGCTTCATTCCTACGTAAGAACCAGCGAGCCTTAAAGCTTTGCACACTTGCAGCACTTGATATCCTGCTGAGAAACTACAGGTAAACCTATAGTGTTCAGTCGAAGGCCTACTCTCTCTTCTGCTTGCTCATGCCATCTGTGTATGTTTTGTGTAGCTCGGCTGTCACCCCTGTCATGGTGGATGCCGTGTTGGCAGAGCTTCCTCCTCTGATCTCTGAGAGTGACATGCATGTGTCTCAGATGGCTCTAAGCTTCCTGTCCACACTAGCAGTAACACACCCATCTTCTTTGGGACAGTTGACTGGGGGTAACATAATGCAACAGCTCATCACTCTAGTTAGATCCCCACTTCTGCAAGGTGGCGCCCTCGCAGCCATGCTGGACTTTTATCAGGTATAAACCTTTTTTGTAATTTAAGGTTTTGTACTTCTCATTTTATTGTAACTTTGTTTTTTTGTGATGTCAGGCTCTTGTGTCTACTGACACTGCTGGTCTGGGTTATATGGACTTGCTAAGGATGTTAACTGGCCCGGTTTACTCCCAGACCACAGCTCTTCCTCATAAACAGGCATACTGCTCTATTGCTAAATGTGTGGCTGCGCTGACACGGGCCTGTCCCACTGAAGGTCCTGCTGTGGTTGGGCAGTTCATTCAGGTAACAACCTTTGTTTAATTCGCAGTGACGGTAAAATGACCTGTATTGCTCTTCCAAGTAATTCATTGTCTCCTGTGGTCTTAGGATGTAAAAAATAGCCGCTCCACTGATTCTATCAGATTACTTGCACTTTTGTCATTGGGTGAAGTTGGACACCATGTAGACCTCAGCAGCCAACCAGAGCTCAAGACTGTAATTCTGGATGCTTTTTCATCTTCAAGTGAAGAGGTAACGACTTTTTCTATTTTAGTTACTTAAAGGAATAATAGAGGATTTTTGGCGAACAGTCTGAGTCTCATTTCCTCGTGGCGTGGACAGCCGAGTAGTTCTCCCACATGTCAATCATTCCCTGCGTGCCACGTCACACCTGCGGCCTCGTTCCCAGGATAGCAGCACGTTTCTCTGGCTGCGCATGCGTGGTTGATATGCCGGTGTGTGTTTAGCGAGTTCCTTCGTTGTAAGGTACAAAAATGACGACAGAGAAAGACTGTGTTCAAGCTGCTCAGAAGAAACTGAAATCTGCAGAGACGAGAGATGTGATGTGATCCGAGCCGTTGCGCTAATAAACAAGCGCACGTGTAGCAGCAGAGCTTTTGCGTGCTTCCGCACGAGGTTGGATGGCAGGCAGCCTCTCGGAAATAACAGGAGGGTGGGGGGTGAATGTGTGCATGCGCATTTTTAAATAAGGGACTAAGTTCTTGAGTTCTCAAATTGGCAAAAAGTCCTCTTATTCCTTGAAGTGAATAACTTCTTTTTGGTCAAAGTTTCACAATCAGTAAATGTTTTGGTCCATTAGGTAAAGTCTGCAGCTTCCTATGCATTGGGCAGCATTGCAGTGGGAAACCTCCCAGAGTATTTGCCTTTTGTACTACAAGAGATCTCCTCCTCAAAAAGACAGTATCTATTGCTTCACTCACTGAAGGAGATAATCAGTAAGATGTAAACACATTTAGTGTTTCTTGGGAATGGCTTTAACTTGTATTTTATTTCAGGTTCAGCGTCTGTGTCTGGTTTAAAGCCATATGTGGAGTCTGTTTGGTCTCTATTGCTTAAACACTGCGAGTGTCAAGAGGAAGGAACAAGGAACGTTGTTGCTGAATGCTTGGGCAAATTAACCTTAATTGACCCTGAAACCCTCCTCCCGCGCCTCAAAGGATACTTGTTATCTGGTAAAATACCAAAATACTCCATTTTATAACACACACACTCACACTCACACTCACACTCACACTCACACTCACACTCACACTCACACTCACACTCACACTCTACAAGACTACTGTCTTTGATCAGGGGAAAGTCATTTGATGTAATTCTTTTTACTACTCACACTTTTGTAGGTTCTTCATATGCCAGGAGCTCGGTGGTAACAGCAGTAAAGTTCACCATCTCTGATCAGCCACAACCTATTGATCCACTGCTGAAAAACTGCATAGGTAACACAACCTAAAGAGTCTCAAACAGTTGTATTATATATAGATTCAATAGACATTACCGTGTATGTATTGGCTATAGCAATATTTATTGTCATTTTAGTTCCCTCTTTTTTGTACTGACTTGCATTGTGTCTTTGGGCAAGAAGCTTAATTCTCTTTGCTCTTTGCTTCCAGTGACTGGGCACTGTTATACGTGTGTGTACCCCATCTAGGTCAAATTGGACATTTTTGTAGAGGGTTACTATGTAATATTGAGGGAGAATGTTTTTGCAAATGCAAACGATAAGAATGCTTTTTAATTTCTATCTTAGGAGGCACTTGCACTTTAGCCAAAGGGTTTTGGTAGGAATAGATAAAGGTGTTAAATTGTTTCATGCTTTTTTTCCTTTTTCACAGGTGATTTCCTAAAGACATTGGAGGATCCAGATTTGAATGTCCGACGCGTTGCTCTTGTCACATTTAACTCTGCCGCGCACAATAAACCTAGTCTAATCAGAGAGCTGCTGGACTCTGTTTTACCACAGCTTTACAATGAGACCAAAGTTAGAAAGGAGCTCATAAGAGAGGTCAGTGAATGTTTGTGGAAATAGTACAGTATTTACACTTTATTCAGGATTTAACAACAGTATTTGTCTGCAGGTGGAGATGGGTCCGTTTAAGCACACGGTGGATGACGGGTTGGACTTGAGAAAGGCTGCATTTGAGTGCATGTACACCCTGTTGGACTCCTGCTTGGACCGGATAGACATCTTCACTTTCTTAAACCATGTAGAGGATGGCTTGAAGGATCACTATGATATCAAGGTAAGAATGCTGTTTCGCTGGAGAGAACAGCAGATCATGGTGACTGACGAGTTCCAATTTTTTTTAATTTTAATTCCCTTACCGTTTATTGCACATGTGCAAAAAGGTGTGTCTGTCTGGGGCTTATTAAATGTAAACCGTTGTCTTTGATTTAAATAGTAATATTTCTTTGTTACATTAGCATTAAAGTAGGTGTTTTAAGTGACATTAGGGTAATATGCATTGCTTTCAGACCTATGAGTCACTGCAGCACACACTGACACACGAGATGTGTCCGTGTTCTCACCACTTTTCTGCTACATTCCTCTCTTCTGTTGTCTAAAACCAGCCTGCATCCTGTCCTCGGTGTGAATGCATGTTAGAATAATTGACAACTTAAGTGTGTTCAACAAGTAACTTTGAAATTGTAATTACTGGTGACTTATTTACTTGGTCTTAAAAATGTAATATTCGTACAATATGACAATTCCAAAAATGTGACTTGAGTTACACTATTTTGTGGTACTTTTGTTGTGACTGAATTGTAGTTTCACATTTTACTTAAAACTTTTTAATTTATAGATTTTCTGTCACTGGTGGGCTACTCTATTTTTATCAAACTACATATTTCATCCGTTTCATATGAGTTCATCTTATTTTATTTAAAGTAACTGTATGCAACTTTCTGAAGGTAGAAAATTACCCTCATGATTCCATGGAAATGGTTGGAAAGCTAAAATTCATGCTCGAGAACATTTTCCATGGAGATGGAGAAGTTTAATGCCATACTTATGCCAACCAGTTTTTACTTGCTCTTAAAGCAGACCTAAGTAACTCTAGCAATAGAGCTCCCCCTGCAGCTCTCTTGAGAAACAACAGTCAGAAAATAGACAAAAGTTTACATATTAAGACTGTATAATGCATATAAAAACATTTAACTTTGCCAAACATAATGAAAGATCCAGGTTTTCTGGATCGATGTTGGCAAATGTTGCAAGACTGGTTTTCCGCTCAGACAGCAATGGACCCTTAAAACACCCTGAAAATACATATTGAACATCTTTTAAGTCCTTGTGATGGTTTAATAAGGTGAAAATGTTACTTAGTTTTGCTTTAACTTAGAACCGCATTTGGAAGATGTTAGTGCCACAACACTCACGATCTCATTCACAAAGTGTTTTTTACACTGGCTCAGGCTCATAACTCATGGCTGCTCATGATGCAGTGCCTCTACAGGCCATCATAAATGCAAACAGGACATAGGGTGCACGTGTGGAGTGTGATGTGGGAGGGAGGAGTGAAAGAGCTGCAGGTTTGAATGAGGAGCTGTGCACTTCCATGTCACACGCCCCGCCCGCAGATGTCACAGAAATGTTGGTCGGGATGGCATTGGCCATAATAAAATGCCTTTTAATTCACAGAACTGTTTTTAACATAATAATGCTCTATATTACTGTAATTCATTTATTTTGTGACTCAGGCATTTGAATGTTGTACTGAACCTGAACACAGTGAAACTGTGAATTGTATATTTGGATTGAGTTTGGCTCATACTTCCCCTCTATTTCTCTGTGCACAAAAACACTCATTCATTGCAAATATGGCCATACTTTGTAAACGATACACTGGATACATTGATTTTTATCACCATAAAATGAAACATGAAAAACAATGTCCGTACAATGTTTATGCTCCTAAACCTTGGACAATTAGGACAATTACATTTTCTTTTTATACATTTACACAAATGTTCTAACTATGTTCTAACTATTTTGTCTTTTAGATGCTGACATTCCTTATGCTGGCCAGATTGTCCTCTCTTTGCCCCAGTGCTGTTCTTCAGAGATTGGACCGTTTAGTTGAACCTCTGAGAGCTACCTGCACCACAAAGGTGATCATAAAGCACAAGCATTATTTTTTATTAAGCAGCCGCATGCATTTTGGACTACTAGTTTATAGTTTATTCTTTTTTCCTTCTCAAGGTGAAGGCAAACTCTGTGAAGCAAGAATTTGAGAAGCAGGACGAGCTGAAGCGATCAGCCATGCGAGCTGTCGTTGCACTGCTAACAATCCCAGAAGCTGAGAAATCCCCCCTCATGTCAGAGTTCCAGTCGCAGATCTCATCCAATCAGGAGCTGGCAGCCATCTTTGACTCAATTCAGAGGGACTCCAGCTCAGCCAACATGGAGTCCATGGACACCAGCTAAAGAGATGGACATTTCAGTGATGCAAAGATGGCACCGTCAAGCTGCTGGAGCTTCAAACCTGCAGCACGTTTCAATGACAGGATCCAGACACGCACAGACACACACATAGATACTTATAGTGACACACTCTCCTAGTGATCGTTCCATGATGCGTTCAGTGAAATCCACCGTTATGAATGAAAGGAAGATGACTGGTTATACTGCTCTTATAAACTAACTATTATAAGATTGAACAATGATTATTCCAGGAAAACACACATTCATTCTAAGGCTTTGAAACTTCCATTTTTTTTTTCTTTACAAAGCCATTTAAATGGCCAACTTTTTATTTTTTAATTTTCAGAGGTATCCTACTGTAACAGATGTAATTGGCTGCTGCGTACTGACTGGCAGTTGGCGAACTATCCAAACTGACCAATGAAATTGAGCCTGTGTGGCTGTGGTGACTGGTGACCAATGGGAGGAGGGCTTGCTGTTTGCTGCGGTTGATGTAAGCTGCCTTTAGGATGCTTGGGATAACATTGGTGGCAGGTTCACTGTTGGGGGAATAAAGAAACTGATTGGTCCACAGAGTCGATAGATCTTCCATCAGTCCCTCAATACTGGGAAAGAAGACAAGAGATCTGGTCTCTTCTGGACCAGTTCTGACCGGATCGTTATTTTATACTGTGTTGCTGTTGTCATAGTAATACAGGTATAAAGTAGGCCACATAATTTTGTATTGAGCACACAATTCTGGGCAGTGTTTGTTTCTGTCCTAGTGGACCAATCTGAGTCTATTTGGGTGTAATGTTTTAGAAAATTATGTGAACATCTGATGAGTTTGGTCGGAAAATTTATTATTTTTTTTGCCCAAGTAAAATAAAAGTCCATTTCTGCCTGCCTTCATACCTTGACTTATTTGTGTTTGTGTTGTACGTGCTACTGTACTTTGGTCCAGTTCAGTTTGATTGTACTGTTTCAGGGCCCTCATCTAGCTGTGTAGTCTGCAGTTAAATGAACTACAGTAGTTACTAGGCGTACTGAGATCCAGAGAGAATATGTGAGGCTCCAGGTAGTTTCCACTGAAATAGAAGTTTGATAAAAATGTGATACACAAGAATACATTAAGCTAAATTGTGCTTTGTTGGGAGGTCTGCACTTGTCCCTGATTGGATATTTTCATCAGATGGAAAATAACAA
The DNA here is from genome assembly GCF_026437365.1 of Eucyclogobius newberryi. Taxonomy (NCBI): domain Eukaryota; kingdom Metazoa; phylum Chordata; class Actinopteri; order Gobiiformes; family Gobiidae; genus Eucyclogobius; species Eucyclogobius newberryi. The sequence goes on along the minus strand of NW_027315834.1, from coordinate 17,439,964 downwards.
ATACAAATGGGGCTCATTTATATTGTCTCTTAGCAACATCTTTTTTGATGAGTTTGTTTGGCAGCAAACGCTTGGGTGAACATTGACATGCTGATTTTTCTCTTTGATGTTAACTAATTTATTCTGAGGTGCTTGTTGATGTTGAGATGAGATTTAATTTTTCTTCAGTGTTGACCAGAGGATAAAGAAAATGGACAATCAGGCAAATATATTGAGCATTAAAGGAATTAACTTTGTTGATTTGAGACCTAAATTAATTTCTAGTTAGGGGTGGGCAATGTTGACAAAAATTCCCTTTTTTTTTTTTTTTTTTTTGAGTATCCTGATAAAAAAATGTCTGACGATATGTCAATCCAACAGAAATGTGTTAAAACATGTCTTTAAAAGTCTGAGTTTTAATTATCAGACAAATGTGAAACGTCTATAAAATGACAAATGTGCAGAAATATCACCTTATTTAGAAGTTTACAACGTAACTCTTATTTTTAAAAGGATCAATTTGTAGTTTTTTGTACTTTAAATGGATTTATTTGTAAATTTGTATATATTGTCCACCTCTATTTCAAGCTTTCTCTGCAAACTGGTTCAAGTTCTTAAAGTAATCTTATAGAGGCAAGCAAAATGTGCTTACAAGCATTTTGGCCAAACATGTTAACTAGATGTTAAAATGTAAAAAAAATAGCCATAATATTTGACTTGTGCTAGTTATACTGAAGCAGCTGCAAAGGGAGTAGTGTGTGAGGTGTAAAAGAAACATTTGGGTTCTCAAGAAACAATTTCATTACCAACGTTTTAGAATGCATAGAAGAGCAGTTCTGTCTTTAAGGGGAAGTTGCTTGGGTGGGGGTCAGCTATTCTTGGTGACTTCTTCCTGTTTGGGTGTGGCTTCAGAGAAACACTGCAGCACCTCCAGGTCCACTCGCAAGCTCCAACACGCTCTGCTGCGATCTGAGTGCTGGGGAGAGAAGCATTTTATCACTCCCACTGATCTGGAGGCATGAGCTTCACTTTCCAGACTCACAAGATCCTCTGACCTTTAACTTGAGGTAGATTAATCCAAGATTTTGGTTGAATCCACCTCACCTCAACTCAACCCAACAAGAACTACAGTTAAATCCAATATTATCCATGTCCAGACTGCTAGTTTCCCCCTCCCCCTAAGTAAGAAGTCTGGTAGATGATTCTACAAAACCTTTAACTTTATAGTTCTATATTGATGTTTGACTTTTACAGTTACAAATAGTTGTGCACAATATCCATGTACAATAAGCCACCACATTAAAGAAGCTATTCACTTATTCCTTTAATGTGCGAGTACTTGTTTGGAACAAACCGTTTTAGACAGTCTAAAGATGCAATAGACAAATGTAGTACGCGGGCACTTTTAAGTTGGTTCTTGAAATGATGTCAGATTTATTTAGAAATATAGTTATACTACTTTGTAGTAAAATTTACAATTTTAAGAACGCTTTGGATAATTTTGTACATCAGCAGCACTAAAACAATAAATATGATGGTAATAATTCACTATATACCTATATAGTAAACCGGTTATTTGCCAAGTCAGAATCAGACAAGTTTAATTTGCCAATTAAGGTAAAAGGTGTGTGAGACAAAAATGGGGAACCATACATTACCGAAGGCCTATGAAAGGAGACACAGATTATTTCTTTGTGCTCTTATTTTGAAGCCGGAAGCGGAAATGCGTGAGTTGTGTGTGAGATGACTTGACTCCAGAGGCAGCGGCAGCAGGAGGGAGCGGCTCGGATAGAGCAACATTCACGCACTGTGTGGAGAGAGCGCGTACAGGCGAGGACGGGTGGATGTCTGTAAGTATCGCTCCATTTCGTCCATCGGGCCGCTTCTTTTCTTTAGCAACACTGTGTTTGTCCACCGCGGAGAGGCTGGTTTGCAGCGGGCCTCGTAGCGGGCGGTGATGCGGGCAGAACCAGACCGTGAACCGGACCCGGAGAGAGGCCGCCGGTGTGCGCGGGGCTGGGTTTGCGGAAGCGGGCAAGCAAACAGAGGAACAGACAGGACGTCGGCCGTGTTGACATTACGCTCCATAGATTGAGATGTCAGCATAAATGGGTGGTTTTGTTGGCGTTAAATGGGTGTGTGTGTGCGCGCATCCGTCCAGCAGAGTCCGCCGCTGTCTGCACTTTGTCTCCAGGTCCGTCGGCGCGGTGGACGCACAGTTGGCTGACCAAATGTCTTGTTGAGAGCCAAAGACATGCGGAACTCCCGCTGCTCGAGGGAAACCAGTGTTGGGAGCTGAAAGTAACTTGAAATTGAGTTATTCTTCAAATCAAGTCGGCCCTCCGCGTGTGAAGAAGCGGAGACGTGTTTAAAGAGGCGGCTGTAGACCACTGTCGGCAACAAGCGCATTTCCACTGAAGCATATTGACAGGCCCCACCTTGATCTAGTGGACTCAGGGATATGAGAGCGTGTCCAACTTTACAGCAGGAAATAAAAATTGTCCTGCTTTTGGGTCATTAGAGATGTTGCATCGATCATCTTGGCCTTGACTGAAAAGAGAAGTTTAAAAGTTGACTGTAATGCTGTCATTTATTATCTCATTTTCAGTACAAGCCCAGAGATAACAGTGAGCATGACTGAGCACAGCTGCTCAACCTGGAAAGACAGTGATGTAGAAATAATCTGCTTATAATCCATGTGTTCATATCAAGTTACCCTCAAATACATTGTGATTTTGATTTGTTAAAAACACTTTAGAGCTGATTGTACTTGCAGTACTTTAGAGCAGCTTGTACTTACAGTACTTTAGAGATGCTAGTATTTGCAGTACTACTTGTTGTCTTTAATAGCGGTGTTGTAATCTTAAACTTCCTTATGACCCTATAATTGAAATTCTATTTTGTCGACTAGAATAAAAGAGCCATGGAGCCAGCTCCAGAGTGTGACCTGTTGCTGTTAGTGTCTTACAATAGACGGGGGTTAAGTTTTCATGTTGGAGAGCTCACACTGGCCTTTATTAATTTGATCCCAAATGAGCCTAGCGTTACTTTTGTCTGCAAGTGGCATCTTTCTGCAGCGTTCAACTCGTCTGGACTTGTCAAAGATCTGTCGTCTTAACTTCTTCATGCACTGCAGTCTAATCAAAAGAAAATCACTTGAGGTGTTTTAGTGGTTGAGGTGGATTAGGTAGTACTGTGAAGGTTATGTTAATATTTTAACCTTACTCCACCCACACGTGCACACTTATCTCATCTCTATGGTAACCTGACAGACCCACAGAGTACGTTGTGTGAGCGCATGTGTCGTGTTGCCTCTTGTTTCTGCAGAAACACCACGGTTAGGCATGGCTGCTATGTACTAACTCACATGCACATACTTCTGATGGGGGCACGGCAACAGTAACCAGGAAGTCTGTTGTGACATCACCAGCTGCATGGTCACATGACTATTGTGTTTATTAACTCCCCAGCTGCTGCGCCATACGTAATTATTACCTCCAACTGAGAAAGAGGAAGTGTATCCCAGTGTGTAAGACGGTTCATTGTAAAAGTGTGGTTTGCTGTGAGTGAAATCCATGTTTTGTCTTTTCTTTCTTCTTTAGGAGACAGACATTCAGGATGCGTGAATATAAGCTGGTTGTGTTGGGATCGGGAGGCGTCGGGAAGTCAGCGCTGGTAAGAGATCAAACATTTGTTTCAACAATTATAACGTTAACAATGAGTTCACAAGAGTCCTGTAGTAACTTGTTGCCAGTATTAGGTAGCTTATAAAGAAATGTTTTGAACAAGATGATTTGCATTTATTGTTTGCTTGTAGATCATTTGATTTAGATGGTTTAGGGCTCTGCAGAATTATGTTTATCAAACTCCTAAAAGCCAGTGTCCCAAGTGCAGAAGAAGGGCATCTGTAACACAACCAGATGGCTCATTCTGAGCTAAGAGTAGAAGCCAAACGATGGCAATCTGTAGTCTGTAAATCTTAATCTAGATTGATATTGTTGGGTAAATATCTTGAATCAGTCATTATGTTTGTCAACCCTAATCCCAAAAGCCCCTCAAATACATCACGTTATGTGCGAGGTCGAAGTGTCTTGCCCAATGACACGGCAACAGTAAGTTGGGACGTGACATCATTCAACTAATGTTTTTCTTCCTCCTAAACTCAAGAGTGCACAAAAATGTATTAAATAAAGTAAAGTTTTTGTTTTTTAAGTTGTGTTTCAATCCTTTCTAAAATGTATAATGTGTCACTAATACTTTTCTTAAACATGCTCTTGAATGACTTGTGTCAGAGGCCGTTACTAAAAGTGTTGGCATAAGTCGTTACTAAAATGACACCTTCATCTCTACTTTAAATCTAAAAAAGATGGAAGTTGAAAGCTATAATCTACAGGTTCTCCTGCTGTGTGACATGAAAAGACAGTTACACAAAAACCAGAAAGCGCTCTTCTGTCGTTTATGCTTCACGACAAACTTGGGGGTTCAGGCTTTAAGCTACATTTAAAAAGAAATAACATATATTAATACATTTTTCAAATTTTTAAACTATCTAATTGTTGAAATATCCTTTAGGGTGGGACAGTTACATGATTGTTAAACTACCACCATAGACGCATTCGGTGCTTTATGATATATTTTTAATATGGAAAATGTATAGTAAATGTTAAAATATCTCAGTTTAAAGAGTTACACCCACAATTATGTAATGCTTATCCAAAGCCTTCCTTACGCTTGTTGTAGAACTCATTGCTACAAAAGCGCAGGACAGAAAAAAGGCATTGAACTCCAAAACGTCAAGGACCTGTTTGGCTCATTGTGGGCCCCCCTGTAATGAAACTTGTATGAGCTACAGACATTTATATAGATCTAACAAACATCAAATGGTACAAAAAACGTTTCACCCCTTTTAAATCTGGCGACTAATGCAGTTCAGTTGCGTGTGAAAGTTGAGTTCTTTCCATGGTGATAGTGACTTGCTATGCTTGTTTTTGCTATCTTAAATTGACAGTACAAACCCTGGTCTGTACGGTCAGTTTTGAGTCCACACATGCACACAGCGTCGTTGGAACCACAAAGAAGCACTCTCTCCAGACAAAATAATGGAGATATGTCAGTGTGTCACATTAATTCCAATCGAATGACTTCCAATAGAGGACAGAATAGAGCACCATTAACACTACTGCCCTATTTCCCTTTATCTCACTGCCTGTCTCTCTCTCCTGTGCCTGTCTGTCCATCCAGACTGTCCAGTTTGTTCAGGGAATCTTTGTGGAGAAATACGACCCAACGATAGAAGATTCATATAGGAAGGTAAGATGCCTCGTTTTCACTGTGTTTTCTCTTATTATGTAATTGTGAATGTATTTAGTTATGTATGAATTGTGTTCACTAAGTTTTATTGCTGTTATATAATTTGGGAACTTTTGATCACTCCAAGGACTGGACTCTGGACTATAAAATGCTATAAATCTAGACAAAATGCTAATGCCATGCATTAGGACAGAATTAGGTTATGGCATAATTCAAATGTCAACCACACTAAGGCAGAACAAACAGACTAAAACCTCTCTATTATATATCTAATAATGTTTAATTTGTTAACAGATTATGCTGTTAATTGTCTACAGACTTAAAGTGAACCTAATCTCACTTTCTTTCAGCAAGTTGAGGTTGATGGACAGCAGTGTATGTTGGAAATCCTTGACACAGCAGGAACAGTAAGAAACTTTAGCCTGACTATTATACTGTTTTCATCCCTGATCAAATGTATTTAAAATGACTCTATATCTATCTATTAACTTTCAGGAGCAGTTCACTGCAATGAGAGACTTGTACATGAAAAATGGCCAGGGCTTTGCTCTGGTTTACTCCATCACAGCTCAGTCGACCTTTAATGACCTCCAGGACCTTCGAGAACAGATTCTTAGAGTGAAAGATACAGAAGATGTAAGTACTAGCACACACACAAATTAAATGCATTTAGCAGAAATCAAGATCTTAGACATTTCACTGAGCCTAAGAAAAAAAGTTAAAAAGTCGTTAATGAAGACGTTGTTTTCTTTTTCTTTAGGTTCCCATGATCCTAGTTGGTAATAAATGTGATCTGGAGGAGGAGCGAGTGGTCGCCAAAGAGTCTGGCCTGGGCCTTGCTCGCCAGTGGAACTCCTGTGCTTTTCTGGAGACCTCAGCCAAGAGCAAGATCAATGTCAATGAGGTAAGCAAACACATACTGTTTATGACTTTCACTAATAGCATGAGACTATCTTTAAGTCAAATGTTTGACTTGTATTAGAGGTAACCGTTTACAATCAGAGGATTTCTGTTGTGACTTCAAAATATAAGTCTAAATGGTAACTTTGGTGAGCTGGTTAATAACAACAATATTTATTAAGTATGTAATACTTTTTTCTGCCTAAAATATTTTCTTATAAAAATATTTCAGGCACACTATATAAAATAAACAGCCAAGTTACCTAGAGTGCTCAGATGCCCTCCTTTTCCAATAAATATCCTTATATTGGGCTCATCTGGGCAGTTTTAGCAATGCAAACCCATAACATCAGGGGGCAGCAGAGGAGTGGAGCAGTCTGTCCCTTCTTGCCCCGGTCTCACACGCATTTACTTCGAGTTTAGGACGAGCCACGTCTCTGTCCCTCTCTGCGCCCCCTGCTGCTCTGTGCTTCTGTTCCATCCCCCTGGGCGCGTCTCCTCCCTTTCCGAGTCTAACTAACTCTCCAAACTGACCTGATTCAAATCTGAATATGTTGCGTCTGCATTTATATCGTCCCATTTACGCTTTGATTCCACACGCTTTTCATGGTAAATGTGAAACATCAGTAAAAGACGGCACAACACAGAGGGAAATCTGTGTGGAGCAGACCCCCGGGCCGCAGCTATAGAAGTGACCACTGTGACACCGAAGTAACACCTTCTCCACGACACGCCTCATTCACCGAAGTGAAGCGCCAGTTCTCCACTGTCCCTCTGCAGACAGAAGGGAAACACTGACCCATCCACTGTCTGCAGTTAGGAGAGGAGGGAGAAAGGGAGCGGAGAGAAGAGGAGGAGAGGAGAAATGGAGGGAGCATGGAGGAGGAGAGGAGAGAGAAACGGGGAGAGGTGAGGAGAGATAGAGGGAGGAGAGGAGAATTGGAGGGAGCTTGAAGGAGGAGAGGGAGGAGAGGAGGGACGGAGGGAGCTTTGAGGAGGAGAGTAGAATTTGAGGGAGCTTTGAGGAGGAGAGGAGGGATGGAGGGAGCTTGGAGGAGAAAAGGAGAGATGGAGTGAGAGGAAATGCGGAGGGAGCTTGGAGGAGGAGAGGTGAGAAACAGGGAGAGGAGAGGAGGTGAGGAGAGAAGGTGAGGAGAGACGGGGAGTGGAGATGTGAGAAGAGACGGAGGGAGCAGAGAGGAGAGACAGGACGGAGAGGTGAGGTGAGGAGAGATGGTGGGAGCTGAGAGGAGCACTGAGGGAGGCTCATTTGCAGAGCTGAGGCTCTGCGTTGTGTCAGTTCATGGCTTCAGGCACAAACCAATCAGTCCAAATCTGAGAGAACCTATTTTATTGGCAATGACACTGGCACCAAAAATGCATTTATATAAAAAAAAAAAAAAAACAATAGGCTACTATTATTTCAGGTAAATTCAGGCATTTGTATAGTACCATAAACATATATATTTTTTTTTTTTATTTTTTTATTTTTTTTTTTTATGTATTTTTCCAGTCATAACACCAATATAATAAATAGAGGCTGTGGGGGCATGGATGATTTATGTCCTCTACGGGGGCACAGCAGAAAAAGTCCAGCATGTTTGTTCTGAGTGGCCCCCGGACCCCTGCTGTACAGAATGTCTCAGAAGTTCATTGGCCATCATCGGTGAATAGAATTCACAAATTAGGAATCTGCTTTGGCAATCGAATCCAGTCACAATATTCTATTGTAAAAGCCCAATCGGGTCACCCTGAAAGTTAAAGTAAATACAATGACATTGAAATGGTTATGAAACCCTTTACTAACAATATTTGACAATTGACATGTTACATTTTGTTCAATAGTCAATATCCAGTGTCATTTAGTTTTGAATGGGCCAAAAACCTGTCTCCTGAACATTTCAACTCATGTGGGTGTTCTGCTCTTTCTTCAGATCTTCTATGACCTTGTGCGGCAGATAAACAGAAAAAGTCCAGCTCCAGGAAAAACCCGCAAAAAGTCCACCTGTCAACTTCTCTAATGACAAGTAGGTCTTTAACATTTCTATCCAGGGGGGAAAAAACATGAATTTCATGTAACAAACAATTGTCTTTTTGCAGTTTTGGCGTACCTGACCAATAAGTCATGGGATATCTTCCAACTGACCATGTCTCAACACATTTCATCATCAAGATCAGCCTCCACTGACCAGAATGTGAACAGTGGCCTCACCCTACAACTAACAGACACTGCTGCCTTGGAAACATTTAAACCAAAACTTCAAGAGACTGGCTGCTTCGATGACCATTATGAGGGTTCTACCTGTTGCACGAATTGGTCAGTTTAAAATGACTGCCTGAAAAGATGCCCACGTTTGCCACAATGCGCTTTTGGATGGCAATTTTAAGCCTGGAGTTGCCTATCGCTTTCATTTGAATGTCTTCTTTTTGTGTCTTATTTGTTTTGTAACAGTGCAGAGCCATTCTCACACTGTCCACTCCCATCCACATTCATAATGGCTGACTTTGTGTGTGGTTATGGTGTGACCTGTGGAGGTGTGTGTCGTGAATATCTTTTTAGTGAATCTATTTACTTTACTTTACATTACTTTACTATGTGTTGAACATTTTAAGTCATCTATTATTTCAATTTTTGTATCGTTTTTATTGTGTTCTGTTAGTGTGGGTGTATAAGATTGCTACCAATCATCTGGTTTTGCTAAATGTGCTAAATATTAATTTCTGTTGTTTAGTTACTCAAATATATTTAATTGTTTAGAATCACAAGCCTTAGATATCACATATTTCTTTCTATCGTTTTTCTTTTTTTTTCCTCCAGTATTGTCCACCAGAGGTATGCATTGATTGAATTCCTTTGGTAGCATTTCACGAGTAGTATAAGGAGTTCATTACCATACAATATGCTATGTAAATGAATGATCCTATACTGGTGATGTTGGCATAAAACAAGGCTTTTGTTCAGCAGAGCCTTGGCAGTATTGGGGTAAAACATTGGTTCCAATTTCGCGTAATAATTTTCAGTGAAAGTGCAAAAAAAAAAAAAAAAAAAACGTAAAGGAAGCTTGTGTAAAATATACAAAAGGTGTTATGTATTGAGGAGATTAGCTTCTTACAATGGGTATTGGGTGGAAAAAGCTACGTAGTTGATTTCTGTGGAAGGAAGAATAAACTGCGTGTTGCACAGTGAGCTGCCTCGGTTCTACTGTAGGGGGCGACATAATGCCTTTGGACAGTGGTCTCACGTTGCTCTACTGTAAATGTTGTGTAAGAATAAAGCTGTTCATAAATTTAGTGATCCTTAAAGCTCGTGACACACAGCAGGATAGGCACATCATTTGATTTATCTTGCATATCTTGTAGCGTTAACAAAAATCATACCGCCGAATTGGTGTGACTGTTTTTGTAAATCAATAAACTCACATTTTTAGTTCTATAAATCATTAGTGAAGTTTGTCTAGTTGGACATGCTTAACTTGTTTATGGTTGTTTGTTTATACCCTATTATCTATGCATTTTTTTAAATCACAAAATGGAAGCCATGTAATATTACACTTGGACATTTCAAATTTTGCTAAGACAAACAAAATAATAAGTTTTATAGTGTTGATTTCATACATATTTGTGCTGTTCGTGACCCCACACTACTAAGTCTCTACACTCTACTAAACATTCAGTTATGTCCATCACAATGTCTGTTTGTAATGTGTCAGCAGTGGAACAGTGGCCTCAGTGTTGAGCTGTAACTGTCAGTACCATGGTTCCTCTCATGTAGTGTTTCAGTACTAGGATAATCACATTCTCATTTTTATCACTTCATCAATTTCCTTAGCTAGTCTTTCTTGGATCCACATCATAAAACACAATTCAAATATGCAATTTAGAAAACATAAAAGACTGAAATATGATTATTTGCCGAGGTTTGGACACCCCTGCAAATTGCAATAGGGCTCCATCATTTAAACTCTTATAAAGAAGGTCAGTGGAAGACAAGGTAAAATGGAACAATGCTATTTGTTTAAGTAGCCACATAATATTAAAACATTTAAGGAAAAATGATTCACATTCAAACACTTTCCAAAATGTAACTGGTGAATTTCATTGAAAAGGCCAGGTAAGAAATGAAAGTGACAAACTTCATCGGCCTCAAATTAACGAAATATGTTACATTTGGTAAAAGTCTTAACTCTGCGTTTTATCTGAGAGCCGTGTATAATCTTTACTGACAAACACGCATGCGCAATGTATGCTGCCATGGTAACGGAGTCCGCGCGGGGCAAAGGCGGAAACGATAGCATGTCCATCAGAAGTTGATTAAATTATAATTTTACGGAACAAAAACACAATGTAGTGTAGCTACAATGACAAACACGTGTTTGGTGTTTATTTGAGAAGATTTAATGCGAAGAAGACATGAAAGTTCGCTTCAAGGTAACTTTCCACGTTGTAATGTGTGTTATTAGCATTGTTGTTAGCGACACGTTCCTGTACAAACTAACGTTATTGAACTATTCATCCGTGACGTAGACCAGAATGGATGATGTGATGTCCGATAATTATTTCTTACTGATTTCGGTCGGTTCCCCGTGCAGTACTGCAGACAGTGTCAGGTTGATTATGACCAAGGGATTTAGTTAATCCGCCACTTAACTGCCATACCAATGCTGAGGCGCAAAGATACAGCTCTTATGTACCAGGATCAATGCAATGCAGTTGTCTTTCAGTGTCAGACTGAATACCAGAGAAGTTACAGGTCCAGAAGCGCCTCGCCCCTGCGCGCTGCCGCCTTTGCTGGGCTTCGTTCTGTTCACATGGGTAAGAAGTTCAAAAGAAATAAATATATCCAGAAATAACTTTTCCGTTTTCTATAATTCTTCCTATTCCTTGCACCGCCCTTTTCTCACCAAATTAATATTGCAATTATTGATTTAATGTAATAAAAACTGTGTACTTAACTAGGTATCAGTAGAGAACCATGTCTCCAAAGACGAAAGAAGTTCAATTTCAATCATCCTCCTCGGTCCGGCGCCTCACCACATACAACTTTGAATGAGTCTGTCAGTGTTGCACAAACATTCAAGGCTCCAGTTGGTAAATCAAAGCGTATTCTTACAAGTCTTACACATTAGTATACCCTAAAAACATTTAACTACGAACTGTGTGCCCCTCCTCCCAAAAAAGCCCCTCCACCGGCTGAATCTGAAGGTCCACCAGGACCACCACAGCCTTCAGGACAACCATCAGAAACAAATATGGACTCTGAGAAGCCCGGTACCATTGCAGTCTTGCCATCAGTCATTTCATATTTGTTTCCTAAATTGTTGTTTGTAAGTTTCTGTTGATGGTTTTCATTTTGATTAGAAACAAGTGAACAGTGTGCTATGAAGTCCCAACAACATAGCAGCGATTCTCCAGCCCTCGTAAATCCACAGGAGTCTTCAACTAATGTGAGGCACTTGAAATTTGTTCTACATACTTTTTGTTAAACAATGAAATAGAATCAGTTTTGTTCATAAATATATGAATCTTTTTGATTAAGCATGCACTACATAGAAAAGCTGGACTCAAGGTAACGGGACAAAGATCTGGTCTGCACAAAACTGAGTATAACAGACAGTTTACCCTAAAGATGGCCCCAGCAGCTCCGTCGCCCACACTTGCTGCTCATCAGGTAACATGTTTTTAAAGTTTAACGTTTTTTTACTGCGTACCTGTACACAGTGTGTGACCCTTTTGCCCCAGCAGGCTCTCTACTCCAGCCACAGCACTGTCCCACCCTTTAAGAAGCACCCTGTTTCCATGGAAACGGAGTACCAGCGTAGTTTTCAGGGTCTGGCCCCACCCACAAGTCCCCGGCTTCGGAGAAACCAGGAGCGTGAACAAACTGCCTTGTTCCACACACATGTGGTAAGTGTACGCAACACATTTGAATATAACATGGAAAGAGTTATGATTTATGACCCGCAGTATTACAATTATTCAGACACGAATTTCTCTGTGTGCTTATCATATAACGACAAAAGAGGAAAAATAAAAACGTAACCAAGAACAGCCCTCGTCTGAAAAGGGAATTACCAGGCCCAGAAACCCGGGTCCACAGACAACAGTCATCTCCAAAAGAAAGTCCCCCAGACCCTGTCCTCTCACACGTAAAGACACACAGGTGTGTTCTTGGGAAAACATCTTATCATTCATTAAATGTGTTTTAACTCAAAAACATTCCTCTTCAGGGTGTTGACAGAATATGAGTCCAGGTTTCGTTGCCCATCCAGGCAAATCCCAGAAGAAACTGAAGCTACGACAAGCCACACTTCAAAGGTCAGTAATTAACATGCCGCGTTCAGAACTACGTTTAACAAGGTAGTGAACAATACATTGTTGTATCAACTGTACACTGTGTAAGTAAGCACACATACTAGGTTCAAATTCTTAAAAAATACTTAAAATATTATCAAAAAATGTTTTGGCTGACTGCTGTAAAAAGTGTTAGTGGTCTACTCACACCACATACTGCGCATTACAGATGGAAACCAAAAACCACAAAGCTTCATTTCAGAGAAATTTACGCGCTTTAGTCACAGCACAGTCACAGGTAGGTTCCTGCACATGGAAAATTGAATGACAGTCCTACATCATTGAGCTTAATCTAGATTATTTTAAGTTGACCACGTTTTCCATAATATTTTTCATCGGAAAAAGTGTCATAAATGTAGAACAGTATATGATAAGATGCATTATTGTCTGAAATATTATGCTCTCAAAAATTATTCTTATTATTATTGCTAAAGGAAATTGGGTTAATGTATTATTATTATTATTATTATTATTATTATTATTTATCTATTTATTTAATGTCTTTTTTTTTTCTTCAGAAAGCTACGTATAAATTACAAAAAAGGATCATCTATATATCATATACCAAAATGTAGGTAAACATATTTAACTCACAGATATTACTTTAACCCTAAATTCGTTGAATATAATATATAAGTTCTGTGTGCTGTGGTCAGATTTACAGCTTTTAGGTTTTTGGTTGTGGTTCTGTTACTTTGAACGCACTGCCAGGTTTTGCCAGGTTTTAGGTGGATGCAACGGATTGATCAGAATCGGTTTCAGCAACTGCACCAAACAAGCCAGAGATTTGATTGATTGATTGATTGATTGATTTGATACTAGTTTGCTGCAGTTGATCCCTGTGTAAATACAGGAACTAACGGTTTTATCTTGTGATCAGATTAAGGAGCTGAGGGAACAGGCTCTGTCATACCGACGCCGAGCTTGGGGAACCAATTTCTCCAGGGACCATCTGAGCCAACTTCTCTCTGAACACAATGAATTATGGGAGCCCACAGAAACCACTGAGTCAACGAGCGGAGGGCCACTGTCCACACGTCTGGACCTGTGTCAGGTCAGCTCTGGAGGTCTCAGTAGTGGCAGGAGTTCCTGTCTGGAGGCTCTAGATTTGCCCAGGTGAGTCTGTCAACGTCATACTTCAAATCTATCTTCTAATTCTAATCCGATTCTGCAATTCTTCTTTGTGTTTCTCTTTTTCACTCTTGTAGATCCACCCACAGGGATTCAGCTGTAGATGTAAAAGATGAAGTAATTAATCAAACAAACAAAACAAATGTAACGCCTCAAAGCACTCACAGCCTTGTGGTGGAAGATGTTTTACAAGAACAGGACAACTCTGATGGAGAGTGAGTTTACCCTACCCTACTTATAGCATACATTTGATAGAACCCAGCTATTTGTCATTTAAGGCTGATATTTAAACATTTTCATGTGTTATTTACTGTCAATTCATAGAGATGAAGGAAGATTACCAACTCCAGAAGTTAAGATGTTCCCCATCCAGAGGACTCACCTTGACCTCACCACACCTGCCACAGGTAATCAGTGTTTAGAGTGTGGAAGTTTGAGTTCTCTGTTTATTCATGAGTAATACTATTCTGTGTAGTAGTATAATACAGTATGCATAACCTTTTGGCCACCAGGAGGTGCTATATTAGTGGGAAAGATGAAGTGCACTGATGAAGTCATTCAAAGACCTGGCACAGCAAACTCAAATGCAGCTCACATCAAAATAAACCCCAGGGAAGCTTGGGCTGCAGCAGAGACCACGCAGCACCACAAACCGGCCCCTAAAACGGCCACACCCAGGAACACCCCTCCCCTGCCGGCTGCTCTGCCCCCCACTCTCCCCCTGCATTGCATCCAGGGAACCTTAAGAAATGCCAACTTTCAGCATAACGGTGCGGCTCTTTCTTTTTTGGTAGCTGCTCATAAACGTAATGTTTTGTCATTTTTACCATGATTTTCTTGGTCATTAATTAAAATTTGTTTCACACAACTATTAGCACAGTACAGTATTACAGTGGCTTGCAAAAGTATTCATACGCTTGGAAATGGCATTTTGTCATGTCACAACCACAAATAAATTGTATTAGCAAAAAGTGGCACACAATTGTGAAGTGGAAGGAACAGTAATTATGATTTCCAGATACAAATAAAAAAGTGCAGTGTACAAAAGTATTCATCCTCTTTTCCCTGAGTGCAGCCGATTGCTGTGAGAAGTTTCTTGATGATTGCTGAACGATTAGATGTTGAGCTAATGATTCAATAGTCGACTTGTGTGTAATTTAATGTCAGTATAAATGTAGCTGTTCTGTGAAGGAAACAGACGTTTGTTAAGAGAATGTTGAGGAGCAAACGGCATCATGAAGTCCAAGGAACACACCAGACAGGTCATGGAGGAAGATGTGGAGAAGTTTAAAGCAGATTCCACAAAGTATTGACACAGGGCCTGAAAACTTTAGCACATTTCAGTTTTATAAAAAAAAATGCACTGGTCAGCACTCTTGCCTCCCAAGAAGAAGATCATGGGTTCGATTCCCGGGCCAGACCAACATCACATGATCTCTCTGGGTGGAGTCTGCATGTTCTCCCCCTGTTACCGTGGGTTCTCTCCGGCTCCTTCCACCGTCCAAAGACATGCATGTGTGAGGCAAAATTGGCAACCCTAAATTGGCCCTAGTGAATGAATGTGAGAGTGAATGTTGTCTGTAATGTCTATGTCTATGTCTGTTGGCCCTGCGACGAGTTGGCCACACAGTTGGCCCCGCCTAAGGCCCAAAGTCACTGGGATAGGCTCCAGTCACCCGCAACCCCGAACGGGAAAAAGTGGTTGAAAATGAATGAATGAATGAATGAATGAAAAAACTAATGATAATGGAAATCATGTATAATTTCCTTCCACTTCACTGTTGTGTACCGCTTTGTGTTGCTCTTTTACAAAAAACGCAAATTCCGGTACTATTTCTCTAAGAGTAAGTTGAAGTATTTACGTGTCAAAATGTGGAAAAGTTCCAGGGTATGAATACTGTGTCTTTTCTGTGAACAGGGGAGTTAGGCCTGAGAGTCAATGAGAGGAAGTGTGCAACAGCCTCCTGTGGTTCAGATGAAGGTTTGTGACACCATCAAACGTAAATGACACGTTCATGAATTTTACCTAAAACATTTGCAATTTACTCTCTCCAGACGATCGTCTATCAGTGATGTCATGGCGGTCTGCAGCCTCGTGTTCAATGGCGTCTGCCGTTCTGGAGCGCGCTCAGAAGAGGCGAGAACACTTCTGGGGGAAAAGTTGACAACTCTGCACTGTGTCCCACAACTTGTTTCATGTAGCAACATATATTTTATTACGGGCCGTGCTGTTGTGAAGATGTTTCTATAGCATCAGGATTGTTTAGTTCAGTGTTGTAATGAGTGAAAGTATTGTACATTAAATCAGTCATGACATTTGGATCAGTCATCAGACTCATTATTTTCAGTGACAAATGTCTCAAGATGTGAGTAACCACAAACAGAAAAGGTGATGTGTATTTTTGTAACCCAATCCGCCCCCAATGTTTATAATCCTTTTTGACAAAGTTTGACTGCTTGTCTCCAGGGAGATGTTATTGATTTGGCGGGAATGTTCCGCAGTGTGGAAGCATGCTGTTTTACACTATAGGTGTATTTATTTCTCAAAAGAAGAAGAAAAAAAAAGTTTAAAAACTTGAATTCTTATTATTGTG
The DNA here is from genome assembly GCF_026437365.1 of Eucyclogobius newberryi. Lineage (NCBI taxonomy): Eukaryota > Metazoa > Chordata > Actinopteri > Gobiiformes > Gobiidae > Eucyclogobius > Eucyclogobius newberryi. The sequence goes on along the minus strand of NW_027315834.1, from coordinate 17,423,699 downwards.
TTGCCTCTCGAGATATAACTACCTTAAATATAATGCATATAGAACAGTATCATATTTTAGTAAAAGCAAGACTCCATGGAGACCAGCATGGTAAACCCTCCACCAGAAAAGTTGCGTAGTGCACCTTTCACAGTTTTCTTAATTTTCCCAATATGTTTTGTACTGAAACTGAAGTACTGAAACATAATTGCACATTAATGGTGCACTAAATGGTGCACTATGTAACTTATCTTGTGGATTCATTTCATGGCAATGTTATTAAAACTCTCTATTTAAACAAGCAAATTGTTGCAGGTCAGGTCTGTGGAGAGAGGTGAGCCCGCTCATAGTAAGAAGTATGTTTTTCAAAGTAATTTTGTGCAATGAAAATACATATAATTGAATAAATGCAATATATAAGTGGGACGTTCCACACAATATCTATGACAACCAAGTGGCTGAACCCTCTCCAGAAAGGTTACATAGTTCATCTTTAGTACTGCAAGTCTCAGATGCTTTTAATAAATTGAATGCAAAGATTAGAAATGGACAGCACTGTGACCACAAAAATCATGACACGTTAAAATATTACATTTCTACCTCCATCGGCACTCAAAATGATTATATGATAAACGAACAAGCACTTGTGCTGAGCCCAAATTTACCTGGATTAAGATATTACTGTAGATAGTACTATCAAAACGTTTTAAAAAATCCATCTCCCAAGACCATAGTACAGTAAATATGTCTGTTTGATTAGTGCATGATATTGCATCATGTTGGTAATCCACGTTGACGCCATGACACCATCAAAATACCATTGTTTCCCCGTAGTGACATCACACCACAGTGAACAAATAAGAGTCAGCAAACACTCTGTGGAATAAGCTTCCCCTCCTCATTGTGAATTCCCCATTGTAGAAACACGTGGAAGAGACACATCCCTGAGCACAGTCGCAGTAAGTTAAATTTGATATCACAAAACAATAAATTTTATGTCACAAAAAATTGTGCATTTACAGAATCAGACTTTGTTTTATACATGACTTGAAATTATGTGAGGAAAAGGGAAGCTTGCATTGAAATGAAGTTTCTCATGTGTTGTATCAAATAAAAGTACTTTTTTATCATGATGCACAGTGTATACACAGTGTATACACAGTGTATACACATCCAGTTTTTTGCAGCCACAATTACAATTGTCATTGTGTTTTTTGATTAAATACAAAACATTTTACCTATAAGAGTTTTCTGACCCATCTCTAAATTATGTATGAAAATTAATTGCTTCTTATTTGAAAAAAAAAATACATTTCACTTTTCTTCTAATAAAACTGTGGATAAGCTTTCACTTGTTTACCACTGTCTTATTAGAAGAAAAGTAAAATAATCTCTATAATGTTACGATTGATAAATTGCTGTAATGATATAAATTAGATTTGTTAACCTTGTTAAGAGATAGTTGTGTTACAGTTGCATAATATCTGTGCATGATGCCAGCTGATAAACTTAGAAGAGTTCAGCTGATTACTATGTAGATAATAGTGATGCTCTCACACTTCAGTCTCAAAGGGCTTCATAACCCACACCAGTCTCTGAACACAATATGACACAGTGCCACCTGATCTTCTTCACTCTGACTCTGAGCTGATGGAAAATGCAGGGAGCTTCCCGAAAAAACTTCAAAGTTGTGTGTGTTATATAATAAATGAGGGTGGCATGGGCAAGTCAAGCAGACAAGATTTTCCAAGGATTTATTCTCATTTCACACTCTCTTTTCAGACTCCCAGAGGGAATATAATTTACAGATCTCTTGTTGGTTTTATGTTGTATCTAGGATTATGAATTTGCATAGTCTAAATCATATACAAAAACAGTTTTTGTATTACATACTCACATCTGTAAGTGTTCATTTTTAGCTTGTGTATCTTTGACTATAAGCATTATAAACTTCAAGACAAAAAAAACAATATATACACATGCAAATACATATACAGTGAATATTTGTTATAACTGCAAAACCATGAACAAGCACGTACATACAGCAGTGATTAAGGTAGTTTGAATGCAGTTTGAGCATGTATCTGCGCTTGGAGATTGCATAAAACAACTTTAGCTGGTGACCTTGATAGACTGAATTAATTGTCGTAAACCTACTCCTCTTTCCTCTTTCATCTTGGGGAAGTTGGTTTAACAAAGTCAGCTTCCCGTTGGCGAGTCCCAATGGAGTCACCACACACTCATTGTCACCACACAATTAAATTAAAAAGCCGCTCTTTCAGTGTGGGGAAAAAAGTCATCGCTTGAGTGGACGGCACAATGTAACAATTAATTTCCTCTTTGTGTCAGTGACAGTAAACAGAGTTGCAAAGACAGCACTGACCTCTGTACGTGCGTGCGTGTATGTGTGCGTGTATGTGTGTGTGTCTGTGCATGTGTGTGTGTGTGAATGAAAGACCAAGGGGTTTTTTCAGTTGGTTACCTGGCCTATTTTCACCCGAGGGGGCGGAGAACTGATGTATATAAGACACAGACCGGGACCTGACTGCACAACAGCATCCAGCAAACAGGTGAGCTTCTAACAGAGGCATAAAGCTGTAGCTACACCTAACCTTAACTGCATCACTCATTTTTCAACTTTATCTTTCAGGAGAACACGCTCTTATACAAACAAGAACTATCGTCACCCGGACCTCACCATGCAGTGCCTCTCAGCAGCTCTCAAATCCTTCCTTCGCCCTGCAGTCGCCGTGCTTTTGCCGCTTCTTCTGATAGGCTGGATTGAATTCGCAGCGGCAACTCCGGTGGACCGCTCCCTCAGCCCGGCACTGAGGAATCCAGAGACCTACGAAGCAGTAAACAAAGTGTCGCACCATGTAAGTTTCCTTTGATGTGCAAGGGAGTTTTAGATGTCGGTTTTGCATCAACACGTTATGTTGCAAAAGTGCATGCAAACAAGGCAGTAAATATCCTACTTCAGCGAACTCTTTCTAAAAATGTCCTTTTCTGTGCAGGCTCAAGACTCAAGTATTGATGACACGAGTTCAAGGCTAATTCCCAAGGTGGATTTGGAACAGGTAAGAATCTTTTGATCATATCCATTCATCTTCTACCGCATGTTCCCGTTAGGGGTCGCGGAAGACTAGAGCCTGTCTCAGTGACTTTTTATCATATCACATAACATAAGCCAAATGATTAAGTTGTTATTTTGTTCTTTGCAGGATCACGTGAAGATCTGCTGTCTCCATGCAAACATCCTGGACTTCTATCTTAGTAACATCCTCCCTCGCCATGACAACAAGCATCCACACATGCACCGGGTGAGGACCGATTTGCATCGAGTCAGCGAGGACCTCAAGACCCAGGGCTGTGTGAGTATCTGCATTAATACATTGGAAAGTGGTGTTTTAGCTGTGGTAGATTTGAATTTGACAACTTTCTTTCATGTGGTTTTGCTCAGAGAAAGTAACATAGACAAATCTCACTTTGTGTTTTGTTCTGCAGAATGTGACTCACTATCATGACCATCAACATGCTGTGCAGTTTCGCAAGAAGCTCACTGAGGTGAATATTTTGGACTGCATTACATTTTACAGCATCAATTATCTGAGCGTTCATACTTGCACAATACTAAAGGCATGTATGCACGCTCAGCTATTGAATCGTTTTCAAACCTTTCAATAGCTTTTGACATAAAGAAGTTGAAATAAATCTCCCCAAACTTCCATGCCTTTTGGCTTGAGAGCGTCTGTTCCCTGTTCTGCTGAATTGAACAGTTCCTAAATGCCGGTCCACAGCATCTTCTGATCATTTGTGTTTGTGTTTCAGATGGGAGAGGAGAAAGGCATTAACAAGGCTGTGGGAGAAATCAACATCCTGTTCTCATATCTGCAAGATTACTGTGTCCAGCCCAAAAACCAGACCGCTGCACAATAACCTCTCCGAATTCTGACCAAACAACCTTTTGTTTTTATTTATTATATTTATCTATGTTCATATGAACCACTTTTATACTGTTATTTATTTGTAAGCCGTTTACGATGTATTTAAACAGCTCTATTTATTGATGCGTAATAATGCTCGAGCATCGGGTGTTGACCATGTAGCCATGTTATGGCTTATTAAACAGTATTTAAATGTAATGTTAGACAGTGCAAAAACGCCACAGGTTGGTGGTTATAACTAAATAAAGTTTTTATACCATTCGTTGTGATACCTAATTATTCACTCAATATTGGATTCAAAAGTGCTCATCAAAGCGTAAAGAAGAAATAGTGTTTTAACATTACTGATTGTGTCTAGAAGTGTTCAGTGCTCCATTTCAGATCTAGGTTCAACTTTATTATTTTAGGTTAAACTTTATTGTCCCCCAAAAGGAAATTTGCACAACCCCAAATAAAGTTCTTGTGCAGGTAAAATGACAAGGATACATGCACCTGCCCAGTAAGAATAAATCCAAGAATAATGAATTCAAATGTGTCTGTGCCAAAGGTGTCTGTATCTAGAGGTTTATCAGAGAGTATTTAGTATTATTATTATCATTATCATCATTATCATCATCATCATCATCATCATCATCATCATCATCATCATCATCATCATCATCATCATCATCATTATTATTTATGATGCGGAGCAGTTCTGACTATAGGTTAACAATGTGCACTGGAGTTGAAGACCTCTGGACCACATCTAAAATGTGACTGCACTGCACCTTCTACCTTCTTATAACATTCGCTTTCCCGGAGCCGGGTCACGGAGGCCAAGACTTGTGAAAGGGGCTGATCTTTAAAACTGGTGCAGAAATGAAAAGCAAGTAGGTGGGACCTATTGACCCACTTTCGCTGAGTAGGCCAAGAGTAAACCCTTAGCATAAAGTTGAGTGTGAGACATACATATCAATCATACATTTACTCAAGTATTGTGCACTTCCTGTCATCAAAGACCACATTTTTACTTCCACTTCAGTAATATGTAGTTTGAAGTATAAGTAAATGTTTCTCTTCCCATTGTGTGTTTATAGGTGATGGAAGCTTTATGTTGGCTGATTAAAGCTGTCAGGGACTGAAACATTTGTGTTTCTTGCACGGATTTGACTCCGTTTTTAATCTGTCTGATTACATTTGAACTCATTACAATGTTAATTACATTTTGGACAATACTTTTACTTGAATAATTGAGTCATGATATTTTGAAGGGAACAGGGAGCTTTTATAATGGTGTTCCATCATCATGAACTTCTCAGAGTTGTATCTTGTTTGTTTCATGTATGTTTGAGTAATCCTGGTTTGTCCTGTATTCAAGGCTTGAGTGCGCCAAGAATTCCAGTTTTCACCTACCCCCTATCTGTACTTACTTGAGATTAGTTTAAAAAAGCAGCTCCCGGGACACACAGAGGTTTGGGTCTGCAGGGGGGCTAAAGGGTGCATTGCAACCTCATTTACTGTGTTTGGCCCTTCATTTGAGGCAGGCCAAATAATGACACTTTATGGAAGAGTCAGTTTGGTCTGAACGTGGGTCATACATGTTGGCTTTACTTTCAAATGTCAAATGGCCATTTTTCATTTTTCTGTCACAATATACATTTTTTGTGTAACAATTATTGTGAGAAAAAACATCACGATTGAACAATTATTCATGATAATTGAGAACAGGGAAAACTTTCATTTTATTCCATTCCCGTGGTCTGACGTGTTACTGTTCCTTAAGTTTTGAGCACCTTTACAAAACTGAACTTCCTGAAAATGTTCTTTACATTTAGATCTATTTTTTGGGCCATACATTGAACAAAAAGTACTTGATTTTACCAATAAAATGATCACATTTATTATTTTTATTTATTATATTTTTTTGGTTCTTCTGATTATATTGCAACCTAAAGAAGAATAATTATTATTGCATTGATTGGTCATCATTGATTAACCGAATAAGATATGATCAACCACCACCTCGGCTCTGATTGTAGTAAACCAGGCAGTTTAAGCCCCACTGCCAATGAACAAGTAATAATATGATTCACCCACATCTACGTTCTCGTGTGCGCCCCTGGTGGCAGGAAAAGAAAGTTTATGTATTCCCTTGCCAGCTCGTGCACTCTTTTGTAATGCGCATTGTTCAGGACTATACAGAGCCCCGCAAGTGACATCAGCGAAATATAATAATATCACAAAAAAAAAAAAAAAAAAAAAAAAAAAATCCTTTTTATTTTTATTTTTTAATTATCACGGAACGTGATAATTATGTCGTGGGAACGTGATAATAAAAAATAAATAAAAAAAGTTTGTCCCGAAAAAAAAAAAAAACTTTTTCTGTGATTTTTTTTTTTTTTTTTTTAATCACATGATCATTTATGAATGGCAGGTGACCTCTTGGTGGCGCTCTTTAATAGTATGTACAGGAAGTGTGTGAAAAAGCATAAAAGATACCAGAATGCAGGACACAATGGACCGTGACTCCAAAATCAAACATTATTTTATGCTGGGGATGAGCTACTACGATATATTGGCCATATATTGGCCACACTTGCTTTGGATGGTACGGAGCCCCGCAAGTGAATATAATATTTTCACACAAAAAAAAACAGAAAGAAAAAAACATTTTTTTCTTTTTTTCCCCGGGAAAATATTATATTTCGCTGATGTCACTTGCGGGGCTCCATAGAATTAGAATAAAATGATGACAAAATAATCTTATACAAGCAGCAGGTTTGACTGCAGAAATCACACAGTGTGTCTCTATTTTTAGCCTGTGTCGTCAGGCCGGGGATTTTCCAGCTTATGCTTACAGGTAACACTGCCACCGACCAGGAAGCAAGCGCCTGTTAAACTCCCTTTTCTTTCTTTTTGCAAAAGGCTGTTACATTGCAGCTTGTGTGTTGTAGTCATATGTAACTGATACTCTGCAGATGGGATTTCACATAGGTCTACGTTGCATCTTTATCCCAGCTGTTTGTCATCAGGCCACTAACCATGACAGACATTACCATAAAATGTTAATAAAAAAAAAAGATAATTGCCATTATAAACAGACCAGTGCAATGTAACATTTCCGTGTCCGATCACCGGCTCCACCACGAGCGGCACGCACCACCACGAGCCGCACGCACCACGAGTGAGCGGCGCCGCTTCTCCTCCGCTGCAACGGCGTTTCCACGCCCGAACACCGGCTCCGCGCTCCCGCACCCGCCGCCCCGGAGGTCTGTACCTGGGCGAAGGTGTGGCCCCAGCCCGCCACAGGAGCAGACACGGAGAGCGGGGCACCGGCTCCACCCGGAGAAAAGCAGCCCCATACAACCAAGGTACAGCCCCGTTTCTCTGCTTTCCCCGCTCCACAGACGGGGGCGATCTGGTCACAAAACTGGACTCAAATGCGTCTTGATTGGGCTAGAGCAACGCCGGCGTCTGGTATGTGGACTGCCGCTTCTGTCCCAACGTCTTTGTTTTGTTAGTCGTTTCCATTGTTTTGTTTTGTTCCCGCGTCTCTGTGTTGTCTTCTGTCTACATCCCTGTTCCTTAACTTCATCGGACATTACTGCACCGTCCATCACTCATCTCCTCCCTCACTCCTGGACTATCTACTGCCCTAGCCGCCAGCTAACAGCTGGCTTAACACCTGCTGAGGTCCGTCATGGTATCGCGGGGCCTCCCTGCCGTGCAGACAAGGTCTGGGGCAACCAACGCCACTCACTCCACCAGCTTCAACACCCGGTCCACTGCTGCTTTTTCACAACTCTCTGCCCACCAGCTTCTAGTTAACCAGCCTCTAGCCACCGCCAACATACTAACTGGATTACTCTCATCTGCTGCTACGTTCCATCTCCTCCTCGGACTATCACTCCCACGCCTCCAGGCCACCGCTCCACCAACTTCTCGCCTACTCACCTACACCGCTGCTGACCTTCACCTCCTCAACCATAACCACCGTCTCCCAGCTGCTGCTGCCTCTGCAGCTAGCTCAGCTGGGATCCTTCGCCGGCCCCGCTACATCCACAGGGGCTCTGGTCTCTCCCATAACCAACACTCCAACAACGGCTCACCTATCCCCTCACTCTGGACTAGTTTTCGCCCCCCTGTCACCCCCACCTGCCGCACTGCCAACCTCAGCAACCTCCGCCCCCCCACCCCTGCGTCCCCATCCATCTCCGCGCCCCCATCCATCTCCCTTGCACTGCTGAACTGCCGCTCCCTCGCCAACAAATCACCTGTTATATCTGAACTGCTACTGGACAATAACATTGATCTGCTTCTCCTCTGTGAAACATGGCAACAGCCCCTGGACTTCTATGCTCTCAACCAAGCCACTCCCTCCAACTACACTTACACTGCCAAACCCCGCCTCTCCGGGCGTGGGGGAGGTCTTGCTGTTATTCATAAAAAATCTACATCCATCACTGAACTGAACCTCAACCTTCCATCCATCTCATCATTTGAATACCTCGCCTTCTCCCTCCCCAACTCTATCACCGCTATCCTGATCTATCGTCCCCCAAAGCCCCACCCCTCTTTCCTCACTGAATTGTCTGAACTCCTCACCATCGCATCCTCTCTCTCTGCCCGCCTCCTACTCACTGGTGACTTCAACATCCACATTGACTGCCCCAACGCCCCACTGACATCCGACTTCCTCTCTCTCCTGGACTGCTTCCATCTCACCCAACATATTGACTTCCCCACCCATACCAAAGGCCACACTCTGGACTTAGTCTGTTCCTCTCTCCTACCCATATCTAAGCCCCACCCCCTCCCCTTCCCACTCTCTGATCATCTCTGCATCCTTTTCTCTGCCCCCCTACCCTCGCCCCACAACCCCAAAAAACGCACCATCACCTACCGCAATATCAAGTCAGTCAACCCCCTCACGCTCTCCCAGCTCATATCCTCTGCTTTCCCCCCTGACTCCCCCCCCTCTTCCCCCGACGACTATGCTGTCATGCTCAACACCACCCTCTCCGACTCCCTTGACTCCCTAGCCCCCTGAAAACCTCCTCCGTCTCATACATCAACCCCGCCCCCTGGTACACCCCTGAACTCCGCACCATGAAGCAGACTGGCCGCCAACTCGAACGACTCCTCAAAAGAACCCGCCTCACCGTCCACGCCGAAGCTTTCAAATTACACATCTCCTCCTACCGTGACGCTCTCCAAGCCGCCAAATCTGCCCACCTCTCCACCCTCATCAACAGCTCCCACCGGAGCCCTTGCACCCTGTTCTCCACCGTCAACAAGCTGCTCCAGCCACCGGACATCACTCCACCCTCCTCCCCTGACCTCTGCAACTCTTTCCTCCTTGCCTTCAATGACAAAATTTCCAAAATCAACAGCTCCATGACTGCCGTCTCCATTAACTCCATCACCACCCCCACCCCTGCCCCCCCTCCGCTCCCTGACCACCCACCCTTCCCTGCCCTCACCACCTTCTCCTCTGTTAACTCCTCTCATATCATAGACCTCATCACCGCTTCCAAAACCACCACCTGCTCTCTCGACCCCCTCCCAACGAATCTAACCAAGGCCTGCCTCCCTGCTCTCATCCCCCATCTCACCATCCTCTTCAACCAGTCTTTATCCCTCGGCCATGTTCCTTCCATCTACAAACTGGCCTCCATCACCCCCATCCTCAAAAAACCCACCCTAGACTCCGCCAACCTCTCCAACTACCGCCCCATCTCCAACCTGCCGTTCCTCTCAAAAACGCTGGAACGCATCGTCGCCGCCCAACTTCACACCCACCTCCAGTCAAACAACCTCTATGAACCCCTCCAATCTGGCTTCCGCCCACTTCACAGCACTGAAACAGCCCTGGTCAAAGTACTCAACGATCTCCTCACCTCTGCAGACTCCGGGGCCCTCAACATCCTGTTACTACTAGACCTCAGCGCAGCCTTTGACACTATAAACCATTCCATCCTCCTACAAAGGCTGCGCCAACTGGGTGTTGAGGGCTCTGCACTTGACTGGCTCACATCCTACCTCACCAACAGGCAAGAGTTCATTTCCCTCTCCGGTCACTCATCCACCCTCTCCCCAGTAACGCAGGGGGTCCCCCAGGGCTCAGTCCTCGGCCCCCTCCTCTTCATCTGCTACATCTTCCCCCTTGGTCACATCCTCCGCCAACTCAACCTGGACTTTCACTGCTACGCTGACGACACCCAGATATACCTCACCACCAAATCCACCCAAAACCCTCCCCTCAGCCACATCGAAACCTGCATCTCTACAATAAAATCATGGCTCACTCTCAACTTCCTCAAACTGAACAATGACAAAACAGAGCTCCTCCTCATTGGCACCAAATCCACTCTCAATAAAACTGGTCCCTTTTCACTCAGCATCGACACCTCGACCATCACCCCCTCTACCCTGGTACGCAATCTCGGTGTCATCATGGACCCCACCCTCTCCTTCACTCCCCATGTCAGCCACATCGTCAAGACCTCATACTTCCACCTCCGCCGCATCGCCAAAATCCGACACTGCCTCACCCTCCCCGCTGCTGACTCCCTCATCCATGCCTTCATCTCCTCCCGCCTTGACTACTGCAACTCCCTCCTCACTGGCATCTCCTCCCATTCCCTCCACAGACTCCAAATGGTCCAAAACTCCGCTGCCCGCCTCCTCACCCACACCCGGTCCCGTGATCACATCACTCCCGTTCTCCGCTCTCTCCACTGGCTCCCCATCAAGCAGCGCATAAACTTTAAAATACTCCTCCTCACCTTCAAAGCTCTTCACCACCTTGCCCCCCCCTACCTGTCTGACCTCCTCATCCCCCACCGCCCCTCCCGAGCTCTCCGATCCTCCTCCTCTCTCACCCTGACTGCACCAACATCCCGACTCAAAAGTTTTGGCGACAGAGCATTCTCCCGAACAGCACCCCGACTCTGGAACTCCCTCCCCCAACCTGTCCGCCACTCTCCCTCACTCACAACATTCAAATCCCGCCTAAAAACATACCTCTTCACCCAAGCTTATGACCTCCCCTACCCCTAGCCTCCTCTACCCCATTGCCTACACTTCTACCCCCTGTTACATCCCCATCTTTTTCTCTCTACTTCTTCTGTCTTGTTCATTTTATCTGTATATTAATGTGTTCTGTACGTGTTGTCCCCCCTGTCTGTAAATACCCCCCCCTTTTTTATTATGTTCAGCGTCTTTGGGTCACTGAAAAGCGCTATATAAATAAAAGTTATTATTATTATTATTATTATTAACAAACACATAAAATGACGGCTGGTTTAGCTGTTCTGAACATCTCACTAAATGTTTCTACTGCTTTCAAACAACAACGTTCCAGCTGCTGTAGGTAAGAAAAGCCAACTTGCTTTAAAGATGAAAATGGGATTTAATTAAGTCAATTTAAGATAAATCAATTCAAAACCAAATTATGTAATAACCAATAAAAATGACATTTATCTCCAATGTTGCTGTTTTCCTTGTGGTACCTTCACTTTACTTCACTCCATCAGACAGAAATCATAATAACAAGGACTTTTTTATTCTTAAAAGTGCATGAACGAGCCCTTGCAGTAAAAATCAGGCACATTTCATACACAAGGCAATTCAAAGTGCTTCACACATTCAATCAGAATACTTAATAGTTTAAGTTGCAGTGTGAAAGTGTGGAAAAAATAACATGCTTTTTGTTTTTATTTCATCGTTTGTTACATGATGAGAGGACATTTATCCCTAATTTGAGAGAAAAAAAAAAAGTGGTTCTCAAAGTGGGAGTCGGGACCCGCCTTGGGGTCGCAAAGCATGAACTGGGAGAACACCTGCACTTTTTTGCTCACTGACCGGAATACAATTACCGGTACACAATCAGTATTCTGAACATGTATTCTCGCTACATGTATTTAGTTACTTTTGTCACTGTCTATTAATAAACGGTGATCGCAGCTTCCCAATGCGTTTTGACCTATAGAGGCCTTCTTCAGGACGCACACATATTGGCAAACTGACATTTTTGGTAGACAATTTAAACATTTTAAAAACATGTAATTGCCAGAGCTTAATGATGTCTCTGTAGCACATTTCTACTGGGGTCCAAGTGCATTTATATTGGTTTGTACAGAGCATTAATCCAAAATGTATTAAATTCATTATTTGCTTCAAAATTCTACAAACAATATCTCATAACGACAACGTGGAAGAGGGTTGTTAGAATTCTTTGCAAACATTTTTTATTTTAAAGATTTTTTTAGATTTTTTTAAGCAGCAAATTTAGCTCAGGTACATTGTTTTCAGTTGATTGGACCTGATTTGGAAAAGCACACACCTGTCTATATAAAGTCCCACAGTTAATAGTGATGTCAGAGCACAAACCAAGCCATGAAGTCCAAGGAAGTGTCTACAGACCTCCAAGACACTATTGAATCAAGGCAAAGATCTAGGGAAAGGCACAGAAACATGTCTGCAGCATTGAAGGTTCTTATGAGCACAGTGGCCGCCATCATCTGTAAATGGAAAAAGTTTGGAACTAACAAGACTCTTCCTAGGCCTGGTCGTCCGGCCAATCAGGGGAGAAGAGCCTCAGTCAGGAAGGTGAACAAGAACCCGATGGTCACTCTTAACAGATCTCAACATGTCTCTGTGGAGAGAGGAGAACCTTCCAGAAGAACAGCCATCTCTGCAGCTCTCCACCAATCAGGCGTGTATAGTAGAGTGGCCAGACGGAAGACACTGCTCAGTAAAAGGCACATTGTTATGGGAAAATGTCATGCCGTCCTTGTGTTTCAGAATCTCAATGTCCAGATACTAAATGCCCGCTGCCCATTGTCAATCACAGGATGTGCTAAGATGAACATTATGATGTTACGGTAAGACAAAGAACAACTCATTTGTTGTGAAGCAAATATTTCAAGGCTGTGTCCCCATTTACTGGTGTTTACTGGTTCCTTACTGTAGACGTGGTGTTCATGCCTCCTGGTTTGGTGTAAAATGTGTGTTTCCTGTTTTGACTTTGCTTAGGGACTAACAGGACTCCTGGAGGGACAGATATGTTTTTACTGTGTGCACTTGTAAATACTAAAACTAAATAAAGCATCGTGATTGGACTAAAGACAACTCTGCTTAAGTTTTCCTTTTAATCTTAAGTCTTTCTATAGAAAATCCACAACACCATGTCAAAGTGCCCACTATTCAAAGAATGGCTGAGTGCTGGAGAAAATGTGGTTCTCATGTGTTTTGGGACTGTCCTGTAGCACATAAATATTGGATGGAAATTAACACGGCACTGCAGACTGTTTTTGACACCACCATCCAACTCAATTTCAGAACTATGTATTTGGGCCTCAAGACCCCTCCCAACTGGTGTGTTAATGTGTGTGTGAATGTGTGACTGGTTTCTTGATGTAAAACGCCTTGAAGGTAGAAAAAGCGCTATATAAACATGGCCGTTGATCTGAAAATGACACTGAACTGATGCTCACCAACCAAGGAAGGTTCTGCAAAGAAGAATGGGAGATCCTGCCCATAAATAGGTGTGCCGCGCTTGTAACATTAAATAAGAAAAGACTTGAGGCTATAATTGGGGCCAAAGGTGCTTCAACAAAGTATTGAGCAAAGGCTGTGAATACTTATGTACACGTGCTTTTTTCACTTCGAACCACCTTCTTTCACGTTATTATGGGGTATTGTGTGTATAATTTTGAGGCGGATAATGAATTCAATGTATCTTAAGATAAGTCTGTAACATGACAA